>NW_019416437.1:1679563-1749288 GCF_000390285.2 Anoplophora glabripennis
TTTTTACGGTGCTTTCAAAAATGCAGTAAAATACAGGGTGTTCCATTTAAAAATACATAACTTTGATATGGTACGCTTTTCCTGGACACCCTGTATATTTCAAAATATTTTTAAAATGTAGCCGTAATCAACCTACACATACCCACCTAAACAGGTTTCTGTAACATTTGCCGTTTGGTCACTAGCGACCGAGGCGTTACTGGTGGCCCACCCTGTATAATATACCTTTAACCTGAAGATTTTGAATATAACATAAAATTGTGCAGATAACATTTTTTTAATTCAGTAAACAGTCCCGTAATTTATTAGATCTCTTAAATGTATTGAAAGTAGGAAAATATACCTACCTATATCTGTTAGATTAAAACATCAATAAAATTTGCCAAGCGTTTGGGAATACTTACCGAAAAAATATACAATAGGGTAAGACCTATTGATTATTTAAATGAAATGTAAAAAAGGATTTACATTTTATTCATTTCCAAAACAATGAATGACTGGGATCAGCCCTCGCTGCACGTGAGTTTTATGTGAATACGTGCTTCAAGTCAGGTTGCACTCAAAACTCTGCGTTTTATTTCCAATAAATTAATATCTAAGCAATATGAAATTGAAACTCTTCATTTTTTCATTGACTATGGTTTCTGCTGTATTAAACTTAACTTTTTCGCTATTATTATCAATTTAAATTTAATTAGCGTTGGTCTTTCTATTAAGTAAGTGTAATTAATAGTGATTTTAAGGCTTTAACAGCACGTGCTAATATTTAAAATGTGATAGTTTTTCGTGTTGCTATGCTATGGCCTGTGTGTGTCGCTGCCAGTTACATAATTACCTTTCACTTACTTAGCCTTAGCTAGAAAGATTTAACCTGCCCTTGTTGTTCCCGCGCTAGGTTCTATAGATATTACAACTCTTAAGGTCTGTCTTAATATTTCCGTATCCAATACTTCCAAACCATTCGTCCTAATAAATAATGATAAATGATCTATGTCTATATAAGATACTAAACTGTTAAATATGACTTGATCAAACATTCCGTCTATTCAAAATTTCCTTATGCTGAAACAAAATTTAATTTTTCTTTGAAGTTATAACAATTAATTAATTTTAACAAATAACAAACGAAATAGTAGTGCAAGATTAAAATATCAATTCTTTCAAAATAATAAATGACTTGATCGAATATTTCACAATTTTCTTAAGTGGAAACAAAATTTTATTTGTAAAGTTGTAACAGTTAATTTTAACAAAAATATTAATTAAACGACATATATTACAACACATATATTGCAAGAGGACTTAAAATTTTTCAGATAAGTAACGTATAACGCTACCGAAAATATTAATAAGCAAAAAGACTTCAAATATTTAAACAAAAAGAATAGGAAAATATAAAGTTGTAGTGAATGAATGAATAAAGATTATAAATTATTGATATTAATTAGCTTCTCATATCGTTAAAGTAATGTTTAAGAAAGTTTTATATTTAAAGGTTTTATCAAAAAAATTTGGATAATGGAGAAAACTAGGTATCATAAATCGCTTCTAGAAATGAAATAGACGCAAACAATCGCTGCAGCAATACCAAAACTAGCCAATATACAGGTATCCCACCAAGGCATCCGTGATACGTAAATTCTATGACTAATTTTGAGAAAAAATGATTCTATTCACTTTTACCGAATTGCCAACGGTTCTTGAAATTGCCAGATTGTATGGGTAGCTGCTAAAGAGCATTGTTGCGTCTAGAGGACTAGATAAGTTAATAATTAGTAACTTGGCTAATTAGTAAAAAATTGTTGTTTGTCAGTTCGTTAATTGTCGCCATTGACAGTCGATTTTCGTGTATAGATATTGCAACGTTGCCGGTGGTACCATCATCTCAGTTAGGGAATATCAACAGCGACATCTAAACCGCTGTCTTCCAGACAAGCAAACGTTCAATAGAACCTTCACAACTCTCCGATTAACAGGTGAGTCCGTTAAACGGCTTGTGAAAAAGAAACAACGCTGCAGAAGTGCTTGAGTTTGTTGACAATGATCTTGATACTAGTTCGAGATGAATTTTTGTACTTTCTGGACGAAATAGGGCAGCTGTGAAGAAAACAAACTGCATCCCTACCATTACCAACTGGTACAAGAACTTCTCCCCACGGATCTTCTCCAAAGATTCGTCTTTGTGATGGTGGAGCAATCATCTGGACACTATTTCAAGGACCCTTTTCTGTGACAAAGCCACATTTACAATAGATGAAATCAACAATTTCCACAACGATCATGTGTGGTGAATGGAACCCTCATCCTATTCGAGAAATCTATTTTCAGAGAAGATTTTCCATATATGTTTAGGCTGGAATAATTAATAATGAAGTTATCGAACTACATTCTATGGAAATTTGAACAGCGAGATGTACCGGTTTTTTTTGGAAAACAATCTACCTCTACTACTTCAGGATATTTCTCTTTAAATCATAAGAACGATGTTCTTTTTACATGATGGTGTTCCGTCCCATTCTGAAGGAAGTGTCACTAATTTCCTCAATCCAAATCCAATGGATAAGTTGTGGTGATCCCATAGCTTGGCCACCGCGATCTGTGGATCTCAACCCGGTGGACTTTTTCATGTGAGGACATGTGAAAACACTTACCTATTCAATAAGAAAGCCTAACTGCAGGGTCCAACTCATTGAGAAAATTCATACAGTGTTTGATGAGGCCAAAAACGATATGGAGAACTACAATTGGGAACGAGAGCTTCGACAGAGGATTGAGTTGTGCATTGCACAAGATGCCCACGTTAAGCATCTTTAATAATTATACTGTCATTACGCTTTTATTAAAATAAACCCCATTTTTTTCTAAGCTCTCTAGATGCAACAAAACTACCCATATGACCTGTCGACTTCATACCTCGATATTTCAAAAACCATTTGGGATTCGGGAAAAGTGGATAAAATCATTTTTTGTTTAAAATTACTCATAGAATTTATCTCGGATATCTCGTAGGCCACCCTGTATAGATGGTATATTTAAATTAAAATAGTTCGCAAATTTATAGTTGTAATAAAAAAAATATTAGTCATAAAAAATTGAGACACTTTCTTGTCAAATTTCTTTATCGACAGTTGGAATAAGCATTACTAAATGGAAAGTTACCTTAAAATTTTTGTAGATAACCCGTCGTATGATTCTTGTGAAGTGTTTCCGTTACTTTGGTCATGTATGGGAGATAAAACAGGATAAATTATGTTTATTAAAAATGTTATAATTACCGTTCTTCTTTACACACATTGGACTTTGATTGAACGAACATGAAATAATTTTACCATGTGAATGTCGTTGGATTTTCATGCGTTAATTGTGTGTTTTTAAAATATTTTAAAATTTCAATATAACTATAGGAAAACTAATATCCAGAGATCTAAATTTAATGTACGAATAAGATAGACCTCTCACCTCCCTTAAAAAAGGTGTGTACCCTTATTATATATTTTCTGAAAAAAGAGTGATATAAAAAAAACCTTACTATTTGATATATTATCTGTCCTGAAAATATCGAGAGACAACTTAAGATCTGCTGTATAATAACTAATCAATATAGAGAAGTTTTTAAATTATAGTAAATTGTGTGGAAAAAGTGTATAATTAAAAATGTATTTATTATAATAGTAATGACACTAAACAACCGTTTATTCACTCATGTTTCCGTTTTCAGGCATTTTATGTGGTTTAAACTAATTTGTTGCTTCATTCTACCAACAATAATCCCTCCATTGGCATGGGGAGAGTCATGGATTGTATCCATAAAGGCATTAGTGTTCGCAAGATATGTGATGCAACTAAACTACACTTGGCTCGTTAATAGTGCTGCTCACATATATGGAAATAAACCATATGACATGTAAGTATGTCTTTCATCGCACCCTTTTTATCAACTAGGATTGGCAAATATAAAATATTAGTAAAGTGGCGATTTTATGTGAGCCTATTCTAAAAAAATGTGCAGGGTTGGTGTTAAACTCGTTCCGATAATAAGGGAAGATCACTTCGGAATAGAATTCCTAGATTCCGAGATACAAAGTGTTAACATTTTTGGAAAATACAGATAGCGAATATGTGAAAATAAATTTGTGATAGATTAATGAATGGATACTATTAAAGAGTTTGGTAAAGATTCAGTAAAGTTGTATACAATTCCTTAACCATTAGTGGCGGAGGTATTGGGAAACACCTTTCATAAGAACAAGAAAACTTCGACGCCACTTAGTATAGTAAAAATTTTGTAGATCCATTTGATTCCAAATTGAATATCAAAGAAAAAATGTCTTTTATTCGAAAAACGAGTAAATTTCGAGTTATTATACAGGGTGTCCCATAAAGTATGTTACAAACTTTGGGTGGTGATAGTACATAAAAAAATATGACTAAAAGCTTTAATAAACATAACCTCTTAAAAGCACCGTTTTGAAGTTATAGGCCTTAAAAGGTGCAACTATAAAAGTAGTTTTTATGACGTAACTCTGTTGGAAAAAGAAAACTTAATGAAATTTTCAGGGGCTAATCAGCTTTAGGAAATCAATAAATAATGCGGATATGAATAAAATCGAGAAAGCAGAAGGGTGTTTTTTTATCACCCTGTATCCTATTTTTTGCTAAAAAAAATTTTTCTGCAAAGGTACAGCAAGTATCATAAGATTTTTAGAAAGACCATTAAATTTAGAAATTTTTTTGTCTCTTGTGTTTTTTATGTAAAATGTTTAGTTTTCTAGTAAATTTACAAAATGCAGAGAGATGAGTGCTTCCGAATTATTTACATACATTTCTTAAGCCTAGTGAATTTTTAAGAATACAATCAATTTCCAAAATAATTTTTTTAATTAAGTAACCAAAACAGAACTAAAACAAAATATGTTATTATAATAAATGTTGAAATTGACCTCCTTCTGCATCGATACATGCTGTCAGTCTCTTTATAAAGTTAAATCTGACTCTTTGGAATATGAATAGACTATTTCTTATTAAATTAAAGGTTTCTACAATTCGCAGTCTAAGTTGATCTTCTGTATCAACAGGGGTTGCATAAACTTGAGATTTCGCGTGTCCCCAAAGATAAAAATCGACAGGATTCAAGTCCGGTGATCGCGGTGGCCAGGCTATTGGTGCATTATATCCTCTTCCAATCCATCGATTAGGAAACCGCATATGTAGATACTCTCTAACATGAACACTGAAATGCGCAGGTGCCCCGTCATGGAGGTACCACATGTATTGTCTCAAATTTAAAGGAACATTTTCCATTAACTCAGGGAGATGGTTTTCTAGGAAGTTTAAATATTCTACTGCATCAAGCCTTTGAGGTAGAAAGAAAGGCCCGAGCAAATAGTCACCTATTATTCCAGCCCATACGTTGACTGAGAATCGGTGTTGGTGATGACTATCAATGGTAGCATGAGGATTTTCGTCTGACCATGCATGTGCATTGTGCAAGTTCAGTAAACCATCTCGTGTAAAGGTGGCTTCATCGGTAAATAAAATGGAGCTAATAAATTCCACATTATGTTGGTGATGGTTAATATTATTTGGCAGAATTCTGGGCGTCGGGGAAGATCTTCAGGCATTAAATGTTGCACTTTTTGGAGATGGTAGGCATAAAGGCCGTTTTCCTTCAAAACACGCTAAACTGACATTCTGGAAAGCTGTAACTGATTAAGTAGCTGCCCTTCGCACACTTTCTGCCGGATTTTGTTCAAAAGATCTCAAAATTTGTTCATCTTGCGCGGGTAGTCTTCTAGCAATTCTACCACAATGTATATAACGGGGTACCACATTACCAGTTTCAATAATCCGTATGTGAATCCGAGTAAATAATTGTGTAGATTCTAATATCTCCGGATAACGTTCTATGTATGTTCTTCGAGCAGCTGTTGCATTTCCATTACATAATCCATAAATAAAATGCATTTCGGCATATTCTTGATTAGTAAAACGATTGTTATCCGCCATTGTACTCACAAATTAATAATTCGTCAACAGACACGATTAAAATATGGTAACAAATGTCAATTATGTTAAAAGTGACAGGCGCCTACTTTTTGAATTCGTCAAATTTAACACCTAGCGGTGAGTAAACACCCTTTGCATTTTGTAAATTTATTAGAAAACTAATCATTTTACATAAAAAATGCATGAGACAAAAAAATTTCTAAATTCAATGGTCTTTCTAAAAATCTTATGATATTTCCTGTATCTTTGCAGAAAATTTTTTTTGGCAAATAATAGGATACAGGGTGATAAAAAACACCCTTCCGCTTTCTCAATTTTATTAATATCCACATTATTTATTGGCTTCCTAAAGCTGACTAGTCCCTGAAAATTTCATTATGTTTTCTTTTTCCAACAAAGAGTTACGTCACAAAAACTACTTTTGTAGTTGCACCTTTTAAGGCCTATAACTTGAAAACGGTGCGTTTAAGAGGTTATGTTTATTAGAGTTTTTAGTCATATTTTTTTAAGTACTGTCACCACATAACAACATGGGTATCCCGTAACATACTTTACGGGACACCATGTATTATTATCATTATTTTCACAACCTTCACTTGTGTATCCTTCCGATAGATGGGTCAAAACCAAATCCATCAGAAGTTTATTTCTGATTTAAAAATGATCGTGTTATATTATATGCATGAAGAATTACTGCTCTTTGGACAATGGTATGAATATTCTGATCTAAATTGGTTTGCGTGAAATGTTTGTTGAGCAAGTGTGGTGAGTTGAAATAATAAACGCAATGGCGTTTTTGTTTCCAAATCCTTTCTATTTCTGTTGCCAGTTCTTAATATTTTAAATTTTTTTCTGAATATTTTTTTATGATGATTGATGACAATTTTGGTCAGATGGTACTGCTGTATCAATTATATAATTGATATTTTCCGATTTATCCGGAAATATAATGTGGTCCCAATATAATTTATAATATTTATTTGCTAATATAGTTTTTAATGTGTATGTATAATATGGATCTGTGTTTTTAAGTAATTGGTATTCCAATGCTATTGCTTGATATTATGTGATCGATTGTTTCTCCAAATAAATGGCTTGTTCTGCATTTATCACTTGCCATTGTATCGTCCTTTAAAATATGTTTTCTGGAGATATTCGTGACTATGACATGATCTTGAATTACAAGCATAAAACCCTCAGTTTCAGGGTATAATAATTGACCTTTCTCTTCCTGATTGACATTATTACAGGATCTACGATGAAGCAATTTCGATTAGACAAATTTACTTTCTTCTGTTGCATTGAATTGAAGACGAAAGATTGTTTTTCTACTTATCTATTTGTAGTTGTTGGAAATGAACCTTAAAAACACTGGCGAAATTTATATCGTTTCAAAATCATTAAAAAATATTTGTCGTAGTTCAACTGTTTGTATTTGTTGTGAGTAAATAAGTGACACGAAAAATAACAACCAAGCAGATTATACTCGGAGATCCAGATAGCCATGCTACTGTAATTTTCTTGGCATAATATAAGAGAAGAAGAAAAATCCATATTAAGTGATCAACAGCGATGCCAGCAATTTCCTGTAAAACCATCCCTAACTCTTTAGATTTTTCTCTCTTTCAGAATTAAGTAATGCATGCTGAAAACATAAACTCACAAATTTTGGTTCATTTTGATTTATCGTTATTAACGAGTAATCAAGAATGTACACATTTTTTAAAACTTTAAAAGGCTGTAGCTTGGAAGGGACGCTCTTTAGGATATCATAGGACAAAAGAGTCACTTACTTGTATTATCCACCATTTTTTTTTACTACCAGGCCTGATATATTTTGTGTACTAATTATATTAACATGAATAACACACAATAACAAGTTTTTAGAATAATACGACATACATTTGGCGAAAATGTAAACTTAAATCTAAAAACCACGTTCTTAATTAATTTATAACAGTTTACATATTATTATGTTTTGACAAAAACTGATTTGTTATTCATTAGTTTTTAATTGTATTAAGTAAATCTAGAATTGTAAGAGTAGAAAATCCCTATTAGCCTCCTATCAAGCAGTTGAATGTAAAGTAAGTTTTTTTTATAATGTTTCGAAAAATAAGCTCAACAGTGTTAAATTGTTTAAATAATATGCCCCAGTAGCTAACTTCCTATGAAGCAGTTGAATGTAAATTGTTTTGTAAAATAAATAAGCTAAACTTTTTTAAACAATTTATTTTAATCTAATTGTCAGCAACAAAACATAAACAAGATAATATAAAAAATTATAGTTCATTTTCTTCAAAAATAGTACGTAATAAAAACAGATTTAAGTTCTAAACAACTTTGAGCTTTGAGATTATATAATTTAACTTTTGCAATATTGTTTTAATTTTTCTTATTTCTCCGACTATTGTTTTTTGAGCTTCTAATGATTGCTAAATTGATCAATATTTGGAAATACAAATTTTCTTTTTTCCTATCACTATACTAATGTAATGTTCCTATTTTTAGCAAGATTTGCCCATCGGAAAATTTGGCAGTTTCATTCGTGAGCATGGGAGAAGGGTATCATAATTACCATCACACGTTCCCTTGGGACTACCGAGCAGCAGAAGTGGGTTCATATCTTAACGTGACTACACTTGTCCTAAATCTTTTCGAAAAAATTGGCTGGGCTTATGACATGAAATCGACGCCTCAAGAACTCATCAGAAAGATGGTGGAAAATAATGGAGACGGAAGTCACTACAAATGGGGACATGAGATAACGCAAGACAAAGCGAAAGTTTTAATGAAGGAGTTGTAGAGACTCGCCAAACTTCCACGTCCACTATAAATGTTATTAAAATAAATGGTTATTAAGTGTTGGTTCTTTTTCGTGTAATTTTTATATACTTTTATATATATTGAAGCAAACGGTACTTGTTGTAAATGTTATTAAAATACTAAGGGAGTACGATGTCCCAAAATTTAAAAACGTATTTTTTTTTCTAAAAGTATCCATCCTATACAAGATAGCTCAGGTTTTAAGTCGGAAACTTTATCGGTAATAGAACAAATTATTTTGAGCCGAAAAGTCCTGTGAAGTGAACCATAGTTTGAGTCATTTTCAGGATATAAGGTGTTGAAATTATACAAAAATGTCACATTTTCTGTGGCGAAAATATGAGAAATTAATACCACATGAGCATTCTGTTAATTCGATTGGTGCTTTTTATTACGAATGGAATTTGTAAGAAGATAGGTCTCTTTCATTTTGTTCGAAAAATGAGCCGTACTAGAGGTCTGTTTTTTGTTAAGTAGATATATTAAAGTTGGTAATTATTTACTAATACCATCACCCTTCCAAATCTTCATAGAATTTTGTCTATATCCCTATTTTTGTGCGGTCGAACCCAGTTTCCGAGAAAAATTTTTTTCAAAATTCTAACATGGATATTTCATACAGTGTAGGAAAGTACCGATGGTCTATCAGAAGTTACGTGAGAGCGATAAAGTAAGCCATAGAAATCCATTTGATAGACAAGGATGGCTATAATGAAGGCGTCTAATAGTCAACGCCCATTTCGCCCTTCCACAAATAAGAAGTGGATCTTATTTGTGGAAGGGCGAAACGGGCGGTGACTATGAGAGGCCTTCATTATAGCCATCCTTCTCTATCGCATGGATTTCTATGGCTTACTTTATCGCTCTCACGTAACTTCAGATAGACCATCGGTACTTTCCTACCCTGTATAACACTATGCAGAACTCTGTATATTTTATGTAGCTTCCAGAACATCTGTAATAAACAATCAACAATGTTTAAGAAACACATTTTCCGAAATATGAATTAAAAAAATATTTATTTAATAAATAAAATTATAGTAACTTTATGTGGGATGAACAGAGATGAATGAGAGTGGGAGAACTCAATGTCATCACGAATTGTAAATGGCGGATTCAAGCTACAAAATTTGTATTTATTAAATACATATTTTTTTACTTGAAATTTGCGAAAATGTGTTTCATAAACAATGTTAGTTGTTGTGGGTGATGCTATAGTAAATAATTACCTTAAAGTTAAGTAAATCGAAATAAATTAAAACTACGTCCTATAAAAATATTTGTTCAAGAGTTGATCTGCTGTTTTGCTTGGATGTATTTTTAGTAAATTAGGAGAACTTATTGTAAATGAGGCTTAACTTAAAATTTTCTGGCATTTGTCTGGTACAAACGAATGGGATTTTTATGTTTTTAGTGCACAGATCTGCCTTTGGCATCACTAATAAACACTATCTATAGTAGCATTACTTATTCTTTACAATATGATACTTATCTACAGGGTATATCCTAAGCCTATGTCATAAATTAAGGAGGTGATTCCATGGGTCATTTTAGGCCCAAGAGCCTTAATAAACCAGGGCTCTAATGTTAGCGGTTTCCAAGATAGAAAGCGTTAAAAATTTTGAAAATATCACATTTTCTAAATTTTCTCTGAAGTTGGTTGACGTAGATTGACGAAACTTGGGAAAATGATGTAACTAATTGAAGGTAATAATTCAGTATATTTCTATATAAATCTGTCAACCAGCGGATATTCAGGGGAGCTTTATCATTAAAACCACCAGAAAAACTACTGGATTTTCAGAAAAATTTTTAGGCGCGTTTAATTTACTGTTATATTTTTAATAAAAAAGGTCTCCTGTATTTTCTTCACAGAATAAACGATTTTCGAATTATAATTTTAATGGGCCCATTCAGTAAAATTTTTTTATTGCATATTTCAAAAGTTTACCCTTTAATTAGTTAGTATGCCAAAAATCTATTTTTTGTTTCAACGAGAAATGTGTGAAATAAATTAATGAAAACAGAACGCGGAAAAACGTTGAGCAACCATTGCTGACGTCATTAAACCGGCACGGGCGACTGGCAGTGCACTCCGCTCGCTCTCATCCCATTCTGTGTTAATACATACGATATGTGGATCGATTCGCAGTTTCGTTAATTATTGTTTTTATGTCTAAATGGGTCGAAACCGAGGATTGTACAAATATTGTATAGTTCCAGGCTGCAAAAGTACCTCAGGATCGACTCCGAATAAAATATTTATTTCATTACCGAAAAATGAAAAGTTTGTGTGATGTTATCCACGGTTTCCCCAGCCACGGTATGCAACTCAAAACCACCTTCGTTTTTCTTTGGATGCACGTCTAGGGTGTTGTAAAATATTATTATTTGAACATTTAGAGCACAATTCTCAACTTTATGCCGGAAATAAATTCTGCCCCATCTAAATGTTCGTGTTCACAAAAAATTCGAAATACGACGGCGACAGGGACCTATAAGCAGTTAAGAACCACTCTAGTTTTTCTTTGGTTTTCCATCTAGAGGGTTTTAAATATTATTATTTGAACATTTAGAGCAGAATTATAAAATTTATGCTGGAAAAAATTTCTGCCCCATCTAAACGTACCCGTTCACAAAAATTTCGAAATACGTCGGCGAGAGGGACCTATAAGCAACTCAGAACCACCCTCGTTTTTCTTTGGTTGCCCGTCTAAGAGGTTATAAATATTATTATTTAAACATTTAGAGCAGAATTTTCAAATTTATGTCGAAAAAATAAATTCTACCCCATCTAAACGTTCCCGTCCACAAAAATTTCGAAATACGTTGCGAGAGGCACCTATAAGTAATTTATTTAAATAATAATATAGACGGGCAATCAAAGAAAAACGAGGGTGGTTCTGAGTTGCTCGCACATACACGTCGTCGCATACATCCACAAGTACCGAGTCTAGTACGTTGGGTACATTTGTACACAAAATGGAAGGCAAAATTACGTCATTGAGAAAAATCCGAAAATGTATTTAGATATTCCAAGACATTCTATGTTTATAATAAATATGTTGTGTGAAAAATGCATTTCAACAAGACTTGATGTATATCTCTTATACACTTTCTATTTATACACTTAAAAATATAGATATATAATATAGGTAAAAGTATAGCAAATATCTACACATCTCTCCGTCTGCTCGCGACTTGATCGCCGAGTGGCCGGTATCGTGACGTCATTAGCTGTTCTCTCGCAGTGTTGACCTTTTTAAGGGTCTTACAAATTCAGAATTAAATATATCACTTATTATTAATCCTATTGACCTAATTTTTTTAAGATATAATTAGGTGGTTAAATACTATCAGAAAATGAAAGAAAAAGTTTAAAATTATATATCACTGAATGGGCCTATTGTTCATTTTTAATTTTAAAATAATTTCTAATATTTCATGGTTTTGAATAGTGGGCTGTTCTCGTTATTTAATAAACGTCATATTAAATTGACATGTAGTTAAATTACTCAGTTAAGGAGTTCAATTTACTTTTTTGTGTCGCAGTGTAACTGTAAAAAGTTTCAAATTAGTATACCAATTTAGAAATGGCATATATGCATTTTATTTATGGTAAAGTAAATGAAAATGCAAATAGAGCTACAAATTTATATTAAGAAACATTTCCAAACCGAAAAGTTCCAGATAGACATGCATGTCATTACCACCAGAACATCAAAAGTGGAAGAGGCTGTATTAGATTGAAAATAATCCTCAGACTAGCACAAGAATCATTGCACGCGATGTTCAAGTGTCATACAACAATATGGAGAATTTTGAAAGATCAATTACTATATCACACCCTATCACATACAGTGTGTATAAGTACTTATTCCTCCTGATTTTCCCCGCCGAATAGAATTATGCTTTTCTGTCATTGAGACTTCATAAAACAAAGAATTTTTACAAAATTACATGAATGATGTTTATGCACAACGGAACACCAGCTCATTTCAGTAAAGTTGCCAGTAACTGGTTGAACGAAAAATTTTTCAACCGATGGATTGAACGAAATGGACCTTACCCTTGTATAGAATTGTTTTTATGGGGCCCTGTCAAATCCACTGTTTATTAAACACTAGTAGAAGACGAAGCAGATTTAGGAAAACGAATCATAAATAGATGTCAGCAACTCGGACAAACGCCAGAAATTTCTGAAAATGTGCGACAGTCGTTGAGGCGAAGGCTCGTCGCTTGTATTGCTGCCAGTGGTGGACATTTTCAGCACCTTCTGTAAATATTTTTTTTGTTTTGATTTTTTTCTGATAATTAACATATAGTTGACTTTTATAGTTTACTGTTAGGTATTTTTTTACACCATGAAATACCTATTAGAAATTATTTTAAAATTAAATATGATCAAAAAAATATTACTCGAAAATGGGTTATTGCGTGAAGAAAATGCAAGACTTTTTTTATTAAAAATATGACAATAAATTAAACGCGTCTATTAGTATTTCTGAATATCCAATGACGTAGTTTTTCTGAGGGTTTTAATGACAAAGCTCTCCTGAATCTCCGCCCCTGATTGACAGATTTATATAGAAATATACCGAATTATTTTTGGGCCTAAAATGACCCAAGGAATCAACCCCTTAATTTCTGACAGAGACTTAGGATACACCCTGTTTAATAGAGAAAACTGTTTCGAGACTTGTAAATCTTTATTTGGGAAGCCAATTTAAATGATTTGCAATCAGGCAAAAGCAGGTGCTGTAAAAAAAGGAAAAAATATTATGTTGTAAATGGTATAAAGGGGCTTTCACGAAATTTACATGTTCATTATTTGTTTATAATACAGAAATATGTTTCATTTAACTTTCCGACATAATACTTCAAGAAGGTCACTCATTAATTTTAAGTTGCACGGTGACCTGTTTTTACATCCTGATTAACATATATATTATTTAAAAAAAAAGTTGACCTCAAAAATTATTATTCCTTTAATTGTGATACTATGTAACAATTTGTTTTTTATTTACTTTAGATATACATAATAATTAGGTACTTTAATTATAATTAAATATAACTATCTAAAAAGGATGGAAGTTTATACTAATTTACTTTTAAGCTATATTTTTCTTGTATTGAATAATAAATGTAAAATATATCGAATGACAAAATGATTGCATATAAAGATTAAGTTTCAATTTTGTATATAAATGTAAGGTACAAAGTCTACACCGTGGGGAAACTTTTTCTGTATATTAATAATGCACAACTACTGGGATCGATGAAAAAAAATTCTTGAAAGTTTCAAGGTTCATTCAGTTATCTAGATAATCTAAATAATGCATAAACGGATATGGAATAAAATGTGTCCAATGCAATGTCTGCTTACGGATGGCATAGTTTCGCATGTCATACACCTGCCGTCATTTATTCATTTATTAAATATATGTTGTTCGACTTTAATTTGTGTCCTATTTCGACATACTGAATAGTTTAATAAATGTAAATCAATAAATCATATCACATTGTTTAGCGTGATGCAAAAAGAAAAACGAACAATAGAATCAAAAGACACTTTTCGTCAATTCCAGAAATGCGTAAATATTTATAGAACATTTGCAGCTTGATAAAAGTAAAAATAACAGCAATTGCTCAAGGTCGTTGTAATGTAATGAATATTAGACAATAACATTAGAACACATGGAAAGAAATTGCTCTAATTAAATTATAAAAAATACTTAATTATACACAATTTATATTTTTAAACCCATGCAAAATAATCGACAGTTACAAATATGTTCTCTTAAGATTATTTTTAGGACCAAACTGAAGGAGCAACTGTTGGTTCTCCCTTGTCCTCAGCTTTGGCAAATATCTACATGGACACCTTCAAGAAGAAAGCCCTGAAATCAGCAACTCTAGAGGCAAAGTATTGGTTCAGATATGTCTGGCCCCATGCATATACAGGATAGCTCATCGAAAACGTACCGCAAGGCATTACAGGGTAGTAAAGAACTTTTCGGCAAAATCCAAAAACAGGTCAAATTTGTTTCTAAGGGGGACAATTTTTGGCTCAAAAAGCATACCAAAATCTTCAACCNCCAAACTACACTATTTAACTGTTTGACAAGCCGTTATTTTTGACTAGTACATAAGTACAGACGATATTCCTATCATGAAATGGACTGAAGAACTATGTAATGTAATGAATATTAGACAATAACATTAGAACACAAGGAAAGAAATTGCTCTAATTAAATTATAAAAAATACTTAATTATACACAATTTCTATTTTTAAACCCATGCAAAATAATCGACAGTTACAAATATATTCTCCTTAAAAGATTATTTTTAGAACCAAACTGAAGGAGCAGCTGTTGGTTCTCCCTTGTCCTCAGCTTTGGCAAATATCTACATGGACACCTTCAAGAAGAAAGCTCTGAAATCAGCAGCTCTAGAGGCAAAGTATTGGTTCAGATATGTCTGGCCCCATGCATATTACAACACAGAAAGATTCCTGAACTGTACATCAATGGACATCAACTTCAGCATGCATGCCAGATCTTCTTGTGAAGAGAAAACAGAGGGAAGCCTGGGGTCATATATGAGCCAGAGACTTAGACGAAGAACAACGTCACTTACGATCTGCTCTTGGAGAAAATGGATATATGAATAGGAACACTGATCGAACTGATCAGGAAAACATCTAAGCATAAAGAAAAAAGTATCTGCTGTATACAGGGTGAATAACAACTTTTCCAAAAAAAAATTGGGAATAGATGCGGCATGAGAAATGGAGTCAGTATCGTAAAAAATTTTTTTGTAAAATCCTTTTAGTTTCCCAGAAAAAAAAATTATTGAATTTGTAGTACTTTCAACCATTACATAGCTGGACAACTGTAGTCCCTAGCATCATTCGTAATACGCGTGGACAGCCACGTGGCCTCAGCAACTCCGAATACTGAAATCCGATGTTACAGTCGTCGTTGCCATAGTGTTTACAATAGTTTTTTCGTGGTTAGAGTCAAAAATGGCTTACATGTATAGCAATTCGGAATTGATGGATATCGTTTTAATTTATGGTGAAGCAATAAAACATTTGTATTATGGTGAAACAAGACAGTATTTGTGTTAGTTTGTAGAAACTAAGTAAGACGGACCCAAATGTGTTTACACGTCGGTGGACAAAATTTTGAACAATTGTTGTAACATCAGGTATGTCAAATTATTTTATTATTTAAAACCACAAATTAATTTTATTAATTAAATTTTTTTATTTTATTAATTAATATATTAATAATAACAATAGCGGCAAAATCAGTTGAATTTGCTGATATAAAATAGGTGCTAGAAAATTCTATTTATTCCTTTCATTGCGAAATTCTTTCAAGTTTTTGTCCGTTTTTATCACTGCTGCCGTGGCATTGTGCCAGGTCAATTTTTACAGTGGACCAGTTTCCAGTGCCGTGCAGTTAAATCATTTTCGAACTGCCCTTTTTGATTTTTTCTTTACACAATTGTATTTGTAAGAGTCTTCTGTACATCCAGAAGAACCTACTTCAAAGCCCCAAGGTATATCTACAACATTTCGTGTATAGACGGACAAGAGGAAAGACAAGTTAGTACGAGGTTAAGAGTTCAAGTGTCACTTGAATACTACCAACGTGAAATAATTCAGCTTTTGCAAGCACAACTATCGCAACAATCTTAGCGAGAGAGAGAGAAAGAAGATTTTCTCCAAGACTCTACAGGCAGGTGGTATAAATCCAGAAAAATCGAAATAATCTCAATTGAAACGATAAATTGAAACTATCTGGAATTTGGAAACGACTGATCCGCAGAAGTCAAACACCAGAACGACACGGAAAATAACTACAAGTCATATACTGGAACACCCAATACATACAGTCGATATAAATACCAACCAAAAGAGTTAATATCCACTTTCAGAGTTTCTTCTGAAGAAGAAAGCGATATGTCTCTCGAAACGTCAATAAATCCGAAAATTATTCAGCCGTAAAACAAGTAGTTTTTTAAACAAAGGGAATAAATGTGTTCTTGTTTATTATAACATATTTCTCAATTTTCTAGGTATCATATCAATTATGTCTATCAATAATAATAATAATAAAAAATCGTAACAATTGTTTGTCAGACGGGTAAATTAATACAATTAATCAAATTAGGTGAACAACAAGTCATTCAACCACGTTCTACAGTTTTGAGAAACTGAGGTTGGAAGTCTTGTAAAATGAATTTTTAACATTTGGTAATCTGACCGAGTGTTGGTCGTCGTTTTATAAATCCCAGTCATTTTACAAAATGGCTAGCAAGAGTAAAATAAGCAAAATATTTTTATAAATTGTCTAGGCGTTTTAGAAACGACCGATAAAAAATACGATATTTTGTTATTTTTAAAATAATTAAGATTTTTACAATTGGTCACTTAGTCAACTAATTGCATAATGTACAGAAAGCCGTTTCTATCGAAATAACTGATGACTTTCTGTACCCTTATCTACGAAAAGTATCCTAATTTTGATACACAATCAGAAAATGAAATAAAAAAACATGCTCCACGAAAAATTAACGACTAATAATATNCTAATGGCTGATTTACATTTTGTTAAGTAGCAAGTGCAGGTAAGAAGTGCAGGTGTTAAGTGATAAGTAAAATCAAAGTGTAAACGCTCACGCTGTTAAGTGATTAGTGCAAGTGCGAAGTGCGAGTGCAAAGTAAAGTGAATAGAAGCACGGTCTATTTTCTCTGTTAAGTAGCTAACCCCGCACACCCGCATACTCCTAGCAATCGTAGCGCCGCCCAAACGTGGCTCGTCCAAACTACACTATTTAACTGTTTGACAAGCCGTTATTTTTGACTAGTACATAAGTACAGACGATATTCCTATCATGAAATGGACTGAAGAACTATATACAGCATCACAGATTTTAGGAATCATCAACGATATAGCTGCTTTGGATACTCTAAATAGATGCGAAAGAGTGCGTAAGCTGCATCCAGTATTAATCAAATACAGAAATATTTGTAGTTTAATTTTTGAAGATAATGCACTTCTAATAAATGTATCCGATTTTGTTATAGTTGGTCCTACAATAGTCAGTAACTCATTAAATTTATCTTCCGTCATTCATATTGAATTACAAAATTCAGTTGGATCCTCATTAATGAGTTCCTCGAAAAGCTTATTACTAGCGCCATATTGAAGTATTCTGCTTATCCATTTTCTTTGCTATAATCTCTTAGGTTTTTCGATTTCAACTAACAATTCATGTTCGATTTCTGATGCGATGACTGCGACTGTCTTTTTTAAAATGTTTCGCAATAATTCTAATCGTTGTTCGTCCTCCATTCTGTTCCGACACTTTGGACTTGTAAGAAGCACTTACCACTGTGTGAACATTTTGTTTACACTTAACACTTAACACCATAAAAACATGATAACTAATCACTTCTCACCTGCACTTGTTACTTCACAAAATGTAAATCAGCCATTAGACGAAGAACATTACTTACGATCTGCTCTTGGAGAAAATGGATATACGAATAGGAACACTGATCGAACGGATCAGAAAAACATCGAATTATAAAGAAAAAAGGCATCTGCTGTATATAGGGTGAATCACAACTTTTCCAAAAAAAAATTGGGAATAGATGCGGCATGAGAAATGGAGTCAATATCGTAATTTTTTTTTTTGTAAAATCCTTATAGTTTCCGAGAAAAAAATTATTGAATTTGTAGTACTTTCAACCATTACATAGCTGGACAACTGTAGTCTCTAGCGTCATTCGTAATACGCATGGAGAGCCACGTGGCCTCAGCAACTCCGAATACTGAAATCGGATTTTACAGTCGTCGTTGCCATAGTGTTTACAATAGTTTTTTAGTAGTTAGTCAAAAATGGCTTACATGTATAGCAATTCGGAGTTGATAGATATCGTTTTAATTTATGGTGAAGCAAGAAAACATTTGTATTATGGTGAAACATTTGTGTTATGGTGAAACAAGAGAGTATTTGTGTTAGTTCGTAAAAACTGAGTAAGACGGACCCAAATGTGTCGGTGGACAAAATTTTGAACAATTGTTGTAACATCAGGTATGTCAAATTAGTTTTTTATTTATTACCACAAATTAATTTTATTAATTAATATATTAATAATAACAATAGCGGCAAAATCAGTTGAATTTGCTGATATAAAATAGGTGCTAGAAAATTCTATTTATTCCTTTCATTGCGAAATTCTTTCAAGTTTTTGTCCGTTTTTATCACTGCTGCCGTGGCATTGTGCCAGGTCAATTTTTACAGTGGACCAGTTTCCAGTGCCGTGCAGTAGTGTATTTTTAAATCATTT
Source organism: Anoplophora glabripennis (assembly GCF_000390285.2). NCBI lineage: Eukaryota > Metazoa > Arthropoda > Insecta > Coleoptera > Cerambycidae > Anoplophora > Anoplophora glabripennis. The sequence goes on from NW_019416437.1 coordinate 1,698,766, forward strand.
TCGAACTGCCCTTTTTGATTTTTTCTTTACAAAATTGTATTTGTAAGAGTCTTCTGTACATCCAGAAGAACCTACTTCAAAGCCCCAAGGTATATCTACAACATTTCGTGTATAGACGGACAAGAGGAAAGACAAGTTAGTACGAGGTTAAGAGTTCAAGTGTCACTTGAATACTACCAACGTGAAATAATTCAGCTTTTGCAGGCACAACTATCGCAACAATCTTAGCGAGAGAGAGAGAAAGAAGATTTTCTCCAAGACTCTACAGGCAGGTGGTATAAATCCAGAAAAATCGAAATAATCTCAATTGAAACGATAAATTGAAACTATCTGGAATTTGGAAACGACTGATCCGCAGAAGTCAAGCACCAGAACGACACGGAAAATAACTACAAGTCATATACTGGAACACCCAATACATACAGTCGATATAAATACCAACCAAAAGAGTTAATATCCACTTTCAGAGTTTCTTCTGAATAAGAAAGCGATATGTCTCTCGAAACGTCAATAAATCCGAAAATTATTCAGCCGTAAAACAAGTAGTTTTTTAAACAAAGGGAATAAATGTGTTCTTGTTTATTATAACATATTTCTCAATTTTCTAGGTATCATATCAATTATGTCTATCAATAATAATAATAATAATAATAAATCGTAACAATTGTTTGTCAGACGGGTAAATTAATACAATTAATCAAATTAGGTGAACAACAAGTCATTCAACCACGTTCTACAGTTTTGAGAAACTGAGGTTGGAAGTCTTGTAAAATGAATTTTTAACATTTGGTAATCTGACCGAGCGTTGGTCGTCGTTTTATAAATCCCAGTCATTTTACAAAATGGCTAGCAAGAGTAAAATAAGCAAAATATTTTTATAAATTGTCTAGGCGTTTTAGAAACGACCGATAAAAAATACGATATTTTGTTATTTTTAAAATAATTAAGATTTTTACAATTGGTCACTTAGTCAACTAATTGCATAATGTGCAGAAAGCCGTTTCTATCGAAATAACTGATGACTTTCTGTACCCTTATCTACGAAAAGTATCCTAATTTTGATACACAATCAGAAAATGAAATAAAAAAACATGCTCCACGAAAAATTAACGACTAATAATATATACTTTTGATATTGCTTAGGTAAACTTCAATTATATTTTGAGTAAACGACATAAAATGTTTGAATATATTCAGTCTAATTTAATTAATCTGGCCTTATAGGCCTTATTTACATTTCGGAAAACCTCTGAGGAAAAACTGTTCAATCCTGGCCCTCGGGAATACCTGAATGCACCCTTCGTCACATACGCTCCAGAATACCTCTCAGTTCGCTGGTGGTCAATGGACGCGACGGACGATATTTTGGCTCTTGTCGGTTTTTTATTTTCGAGACAGTGCATTATTAAAAGAAGACGTAAGAAAAAACGTGTCAAAAAATATTGACAAAAGAGTGGCTGCAAAAAAAAAGAAAAAGTTTTCCCACGTAAACTTGCTTTCAGGGTTGAAGGCTGTGTCTAGAGATTGGCATAATTACAGTAAATTTTCAAAATATCTTTCCGACTCATGTTCACTGAAATGAATGACCTCAACTGCACCTCGTTCGTCCTGTATAGTACACAACTGTACAGTTATTGAGAATTGTTTTTCCTTTATTATCAGGCTGTCTGAACAGTCCTCCAAATCTGCGCAGTTGTCTACCACATACTCTCCGGAACGTGTATGCTGCCCTTTAATAACTATCACCAAAAGTATCGAGCATTAAGATGAGATTTAATGTTATGTATTGTTTGTTAACAATATATTTATCTATAATTTGACTATTATTAGAAAGCTGTAAAGCTACCGATAGATCTAGCATGCGCAGTTGAGTTAAAGAACGTGAAACGTTCAATTATCAAATCAAATTACAGAAGTTTTTGTAAAATTGTGACATAAATAGCATTTTCATAGAAAATTTGTTGTATCGAATTCAAATAAGTTTTTTAATCGTATCACATAAGCTTTAGAAATACGCTACAATTTATGATTTACATCATTAAGCATAATTGGATTAAACCATCATTATCATGAATTATTTATTATGCTTATATTAACTGATACATAAAAAAGAGCAAAATGAAAGGGACGTAATACATTTAACCTTGTCTAGTTTCAATGTCTGATCGTATTTATCTACGTCTGTCTATATAATCTTATATAATTTTATCACGCCTAAAATGAAACGAATTGTTCAAATTAAAAAAATAAATAAAACAAAAAAGCGGTAGATATAAATAATCATTGTTTAGTGTTTGGAAAATCTTGAAAAAATGTTGTCACATTTCAACATACAACTACCTACAACGTTTACAATATTTTATTTTCACCATTATCAATTTGAGAGGAAATAGAAAGTGATGTTTTAAAACATTGCTTTTAAAAGCAGATATTAGTAGCTGCTTTTATTAATTCCACTAACCAAATGAAAAAAACGTCATTAAAATTTCATTTAAATCAAAACAAAAGGTACGGAAACGTAATGACATAGTTGTAATCGTATCTTAACAGTATCTAATACTTTTTGTTAATTTAGGCACGTTTTTTAGACAGTCAGTGTTAATTGATTTGGTACACCTTGGGAAACTAGATAAGAAAAAACTTCCCAGATTATGTTCTTATTATCTAACGGACAGACAGCTTACAATTACTCTTTGTAGGATTAGTATTAATATAGCATATATTCATTTAAAAATTAATACATTATTTATAGCCTTGCAAAATTTTCCACTTAGATATATACTAACAATGCTACAATGCTAATATTTGACAATATTATTGGATAATAGTAATACAAAATAAAAAAAAGTTGTTCTGTGGACCAGATCAGTGTTTCTTATAGAACTTTGACCCACTGTGTCCGAATTTAAAGTCAGAATTCTTGGATCAGAGTGTTGAACCTTGAAGCTCTATACTCCTTAACCCAATAGTCCTGTAACCCTATGACACTGGGTGTGTTAGGATGTTTAAACACTAATTGAGTCCGTAGTTCTGTTGTAGCATGCAAGCTCTCGTAAACCCATGATCAGAGGCAAACAGCTTTGTCTTACAAAGGCACCCGGACTTTTTTCTTTTTGTATCTGCACTGAAAAAATACTGTTCCACCGAAAAAATCAATCATTAAAAAAATGGAACTGTGGACCAGACGAATGTATCTTATCCTTCTTTTATTTCATAATTATGATTTATAGTTTATTTTTCCTGTTTAGATATACATTCTGTGAAAAAAGTATTCAGAATTTATCAATAAAACATAATATATTCTATTCCGGTATGGACTACAACTCCTTCAACGATTTTTGTTTTATCGACTCTAAACTTGTTCCACGAACATTCGTTGAATTTTTGGTACACAATTCATTCGCAATTATCGCTTTGTGTGATGGTGCAATATTGTGATGCAAAATCCAAGAATTATCCTTCCATAAATCTGGTCTTTTACTGCAGATAATCTTTCTCAAACGCTTCATAACGCCCAAATAATATTCTTTGTTGACTGTTTCTCCATCCGGAAAGAATTCTGTATGGACAACACCACTATAGTCAAATAAAACAGTCAACATGGCTTTGATTTTTGATTAACTTTGATGTGTTTGTGTTTTTTTTTGGTTTGAATTCATTAGAATAGCGCCGTTCCGAAGCTTGTTGGCTCGTTTGCATGTCAAACTCGTAAACCCATGTCTTGTCACCCGTTATGATGCGTTGCATGAATAGAATTATCTCGTTCAAGCATGTCCTCAGCAACTTATTCGCGATGCTCTTTTTAAACCAGCCGTGTTGCGACGTATTTCTTACCCAAAACATCAACTAAAATGGTGCAAACTCTCAAACTATAATTCACTTTATCGATGTTTTCTTCAGTTGAAGACGTTGAAGGACGATCAGAACGTGACAAATCATCAACCACTTTTCGATCATGTTTGAATGTTTTGTACCATACATATGCTTGAGTTTTCGATGGAACTGAATTACCATACGTCTTTCCGAACATTTTCAATGATTCAGCACAAGAAATTCCGTTGGTTGTACAAAATTTTAGACAAACTCTTTGTTCAATAACATTATCCATAGTAAAAATCGCGGAATACACTTCAGGTAGACTAACAATGTTAACGGCTGTAAATAAACCACTTATAGTCTGTTTGGAAATGAAAGAGAGTAATAAAACCCCGAGATAAGAACCGGCCATGGGCGTGGTAATATTTCGTTTCAGGTAATTATCGGGTAACACTAATGCTAACAGGTAATGGGTGTACATTAGTATATTTTACTGGATACATCATAGGGCAGGAGCCAGTGTATTGTGACAGATCAATCCAGTCTTAGAGCTGAATATACGAAGACGTGCTAGTGCAGTAGAGTAAAATTCGACTTGTGTTTAGTGACTATTGTGCCAGTGGATATAATATTGTTTGGGTAAAATGTCGAGCTTATCAGATTACGTACCTGCTAAACGCGTGAAAAGATGTGCGCTGTCTCAGAATGAGAAGATTATTATATTAAATGTATTTAATGCATTGAAACACCAAAATCCTACCAACAGTGTTGACGACATCGTGGAAAAGTGTTCCAAAATGACAGGGATTGGAAAATCGACTATCTACAGACTTTTAAAGGAAACAAAAAATGAACAAGATACTGTAAATCCCCCAAAATCATCTACAGGGAGGTCAAAAGTCGTTATAGATGATTTCTTCAAAAATGTCATTCGCAGAAAAGTACACTCATTTTATTTTAAAAAAGAAATACCAACGCTAAACAAAATTTTAAGTGAACTTTCAGAGGACAACGATTTGCCAAAAATCAGTAGAAGCAAATTATGGGCCGTCTTACGAGAGTTGAATTTTTGCTGGGAAAAGCAGAACAGGAAGTCAGTTCTTATCGATAAAGATGAAATTATTTGTTGGCGAAGATCCTACTTAAGATCAATTAGAAAATTCCGTGACGAAGGGAGGAATATTTATTATCTAGACGAAACTTGGGTCAACGAGGGATATACTGTAACAAAAGTATGGCAAGATAAAAATGTAAAAAGTTTTCGACAAGCATTTTTGGATGGACTTTCAACAGGGTTCAAGGCACCTTCAGGTAAAGGGCGAAGATTAATAGTGACACATATAGGTAGTGCCAGTGGTTTTGTAGATGGCGGTTTACTTTTATTTGAATCTAAAAATACAGGTGACTATCACGAAGACATGAACGCAGATGTTTTCGAAGAGTATTTTACACAGATGTTGGATCTTATTCCTCCGGGGTCTGTAATTGTCATGGATAATGCCAGTTACCATTCACGGCAGACCGAGCGGACGCCTACGACTGCTTGGAGGAAAGCCGATATAATTCAATGGTTATCCGGAAAAAACATTTCTTTTGAAACAAATATGGTGAAAAAGGAACTTTTGACACTTGTCAATCTTAATAAAGATCAGAAAAAATATGTTATCGATGAAATGGCAACAAATCGCCAAATAACGGTACTACGGTTACCACCTTATCACTGTGAACTTAACCCAATCGAATTAGTCTGGGCGCAGGTAAAAGGAGATGTAGCGCGAAATAATACGACGTTTAAATTAAGTGACGTGAAAATTTTGTTAAAAAATTCCTTGGAACGAGTAACTGCAGATAACTGGCAAAGATGTATACATCATGTACAAAAAGAAGAGGAGAAAATGTGGGAACTCGATAATTTAATTGACGTTACTGTGGAACCTATCGTTATCAATCTAGGAGACGAAGATAATTCATCAGAATATTCAGAGGATGAATTTTAATATACCTACTTTTTTATTTTCTTTATTGTACATTTATACAACACTACATTTACTCACCATAATTTGAATTTTCAAAATACATATATTTTTGTGTGGAATAAAAGTCTATTCATTAAATTTAAATAAATATTTTGATAATAATATTGAATAATTTTATTTGAATTACTAAAAACCCTCTTAACCCGGTTATGATGCTTAAAGTAGCCTCATGTTTTGAAATGCTGTTTTTATATTGTTTACTTATAAGAGAAATGGACCGAGAAATTGAAGCGGCATAGACAAAGACGGATTGTCGGGGATTAAATTTTAGCTACCTGCTACAATTTAGTATAATCCGGTCACACAAAGTTTTTTTAAAAGTACACCTCATCTACACCGATAATACATAATATAAAAATATTGAAGTACTACATTTATATTTACGATTTGCATACATAATAAGCTTTTATTACTCTCTTTCATTTCTAAAGACTATAACAGATTGCGCTCTAACTTCGAGTCAGAGTGGAGGACAGTGCTACCAACTTTCCATCAAAAAAGAAATTCCGAATACTTTTTTGACAGTATGTATTTATCCAAAATCGGTTACTAAAATATTTAAATGTCTGCTGCAGATTTGTTTACGGTATGAAAAAATTTGATCAGGTTACTCAAAAATACAAAGAACTCGGTTGGCTTAAGATTAGCAATTTGTAAAAATTTCATTTGGATATTTTTGTGAAAAAAATACTCAAGAATAATTTGCCACCGTATTTACGAAATAAACTTTCTTATCGTGGTGACAGGCATAATCTTAATCTAAGACATGATCATTTTCTTCAATTGCCAAGATTTCAGAGGTCTTACTCATTCAATGCTGTAATCATATATTACAACTTAAATGACTTTAAATCCATACCTGTAAATAGTTTTCGGAAAATCAAAATTTTATTTTATTTTTTATTTTAAAATGTATCTATATATTTTTTAACATATTTTATTCAAAGGTTAGCTTATATATACAAATTTTGTTTTAATCTCATCAAGGTTAAGTAGAGTAGCCATAGGCTAGACTTTGCCTTGCAATCAAATACTTTTAAATAAAGACATTTATTACTCTCATTCTCATATCATATCATATTTTGACCCGCTGCGTTCGAATGTCACAGTCACGAGTGGCCAATGGTACAAATGTTTTCAGGAAGACCAAGAAGACATCGAAGATGAGGCGAGATCTGGTCAAATATGAAGATCTTTCTAACCGTTTATTTCGTTCTACAATGGAATAATTCATCATGAATTTTTACTGGCCGGTTTTACAGTTAACAACTTTTGCCCAATTTGCGTCATCATGAGAACACGACAAGAAAACGAGACACAAATCGTTGATTTTGCACCACGACAACGCACCAGCACATACCGCTTTGCTTGTCCAACAGTTCTTGACGAAACACAACACCGTTGTGATGCCGCAACCACCCTATTCCCGCGACATGACCCCTGTGACTTTCTCCTATTTCCCTAACTTAAAATCATAAAATGTTATCTATAGATCACCTAAAGCTAAATTACTACTTAGTTTAGATTCATTAGATAATTCTTTATCCTTTTTGTTACCTCAAGCTAAAAACATAATTTTCGCGGGAGATTTTAAACTTAATCTTTTAGTACCGAATAGCTCTGGTATCAATTATTTTCATAATCTTTTAGAATCTTACAATTTGGAACAGCTTGTTAATGAACCTACAAGAGTTACTCCCTACTCATCTTCCTTATTAGACATATTGGTTACTTCACATTTAGATATCATAGGTTCCTTGAATGTTAGGGATGTTTTTGGTGTTTCAGACCATTTTCCTGTTTCATGTGTTGTAACTTCTATAAAACTTAAAACTCGCGAAAAATTGTTAACATTTCGTGACTTTAGAAATTTCGAGGAATATTTACTTTATAATGATTTATATTTTATCAATTGGGATTATATCTTTACTTTGCAAAATGTGGATGACATGATTAATTTTTTTAATTTGAATTTACGGCAGCTATTTAATACTCATGCCACTTTGCGCACAGTTAAAAGTACAAAAAAAAACGTGCCCCGTGGCTCACCACAGATACCCTAAAAGAAATGATGAAGATACGTGATAAAAGCGTTTCTGAAATATAAAAGTACTCGCTCGAACACAGATTGGGAGTACTTACTATAAAGATTTGAGAAATTATATCACTATTGCAGTGCGTAATGAAAAAAAAGCATTTCTTAATTATACTTTATAAAATAAGAACAGCAAATCCTTATGGAATTCGCTAAGATCCTCAGATGTAATTTGTAATTCTCAAGCACAGGATCTACCGGAAAACTTGAAAGATGCAAATGCTATAAATATCTATTTTAATGATATTTCACCACCAACTCCCACTACAGAACAAACTTCATTACTTAATAAATGCACAGAGTCCACCTTTAACTTTTTCCTTCACTTCAGTTTCCTCGCAACATGTCTCGAAATACATAAAATCGATTAAAAGTCACTCAATCGGTTCTGATATGATATCAATTACTATGATAAAGTTGATTAGTGATTTTTTATTAAAACATATTACGCATATAATTAACACATCTATACATACGTCTACTTTTCCTATTGCTTGGAAGCCTGCTAACATCATTCCATTACCAAAAAATAGTAATCCGAATGAGTTAGATCATCTTCACCCTATTACCATAAAATTTGAGTTAGTTTTGAAAAATCAGATTATTCCAGGTTGACAGCCTGGCTTTAGGTCACAATATAGTATTACTACTACTGCATTATTACATTTATAACAAACGATATTGTGAAGGCTACTGATGAGGGAAGAGTGGCTTGTCTTGTTTTGTTGGATTATAGTAAGACGTTTGATACCTTGGATCACGATATTCTCATCAGTAAGTTAAACAATTTTATGGATTTGATGATTCATTCGCGTCTTTAATGAACAGTTTCTTGCATGATCGTAATCAAAAAGTATGTAATTTCTGACTCAAAGGTGTCTGACGCCAATACATTTTGGCGTACCTCAAGGTTCCATCTTCTTCTTCTTCTTCCTAGTGGTGAGTCCTAATAATAAGTCCCATAGCACCGCGGCCTAATTATGCCTATTGTACGTCCCACTACTAGTCCTATTCAGCAAGTAGATTTGTTCTTTTGATAAAGTCCAAAAGCTTCCTTGCTGACACTTCTCTCAGTTAAAAATAAGGTCTCCCCAGGAGCGCCATTCTACTACGTGCAAATCCCGGGCACTCGCCCAGGATATGCAGAGAAGTTTCATCCGCCGATTCACATCCTCGACCGACCGGATTGTCTCCAAGCTTTAGCTTATGTAGATGTTTCCTAAAGTGACAGTATCCCGTTATGAGTCCTGTCACTCTCCTGAGTCGGATTTTGTTCAAGCTCAGTAAATCGTTTGCTTTTTCCTTCGAAGGGTACTCCATGAGCTCCTTAGAATGGCTATGTCCTGGCCTTGAAGTCCAGTATTTCCTGTGTTCTGTCTCAGTCCATTTGCCCAGAGCCCGCCTGACCACACTGGGAGATGTGCCACAGAACCAAGGTTCCATACTTAGCCCCTTATTATTTTCTATATACATCTCGGACTTCAATCAGGTTTTAAATATATGTAATATTCATCATCACGCTGATGATTCTCAAGTATACTTCAACTTTTTTATTGAAGACTTACAGTTCGCTAACGAAGCAATCAACAACGATTTAAATTCTCTATAATTAAATTAAATCCTAAGAAATCTAATATCATCTTTTTTGGCCCCAAAATTAAAAGAAATTTAATAAAATAATCTCTAGACATTAAAAGAGCAAATGAGTCTATAAAAATTGCTAATGAATGTAAAAACTTAGGTCTGTGGTTTGATGAAAGTTTGATGTTTTCCAGGCATATAAATTATTTATGTCAAGTATCTTATAGTATTTTAAAACAGCTGTACCCAAATCGAAACCTAATAATATCAAAAATCTCAAACTGCGATACTGTCTATGGACCCGCACTTTTAAAGACTGATTTACGTTTACAGAGAATTCAGAATTGTTGCTTCAGATTCGCTTTTGGCATAAAAAAATTTGATAGTGGTATCACTAACTTGATTCACAACTCTAATCATTTGAAGCTTGATAAACTTCGTAAATTACACTTATTGTGTAATATTCATAAAGTCTTAAGTACTCAGTACCCGCCATATTTATTTAATAAACTACACAAACTTCACAAAAATGCTTCGAATTTTGATTCCCGTTATGCCCATTTGCTCGAAATTCCTCGCCACGCCACTGATCTGTACACTAGGAGTTTCTCTTATATTGCACCTAAGGAATACCACAATTTGCTGGTCGAGTTTAATAATTTTTCTTTAATTAACTTTAAAAAGAAATTACAGAAATTATTGCTTGCTGAACGTTAATCTTGATGATATTTGGCTCATTTTTCTAATATTATTTTTGTAATTATTGTCCACTGTTTATTATTTTTGTAATTATTGTCCACTGTTTCTACATAGTTGATATACTTACTTTCAGTTTGGTATTGCGTAAAAATTTTGTCATTAAATTCAGAATGTATTATGCATGCACGCTCGTCTACTGACATTTCAATGTATTTAATTATATTATTTGCTGGTCTCAACATTAACAATCAATCCTCTTTTTCTGTTACTAAACAGAACTAGCTCTAACGTCATCAATCATTTGGTTGCAATAAAAAACTCTCGAATATAGGTACGGTATTACCACAGGTTATGACGTACAGCTATTTATAATTGATATTTGCCATCTCTTATAATAATTAAAGTGCTTTCTGATAAACAATTTTGTTGACAATTGATGCTATTTAGAGAAGTTGCTGTACAGTAAACAAAAGGAAAAAATCGATACAGATTATTAACTTATCTACGTTACGACGTAATAATGATTTTTTAAATTTAATTAGGCGTTTCTGTTATAGTGAAAAAAATAAATAAATAAACTTTTGCGTTAAAAAAATCACAGATAAAGTAGATTCACTATTACACTATTACATTTCACTATTACACTACACTATAACCATTGAGTTTGGCTGAACAATTTCCGGACTTGTTGACACGCCGGCCGGCAGTTGATTTCTTCTACTAAAGAAGTTAGAAGAGAGCTACACTAAAACCGTTGTATCTTTTCCATTGCATCACAAGCGATATTCGTATGAACTAAAACGAAAAATCCTAGTCAAATTTTAATACTGACATTACTGATTATGAAAATATCCCAAAAAATCGATATTTCTAAGCTCAGAAAATATACACAACAGTTAGTATTTAGACGCGATCAGAACTGTCAAATTTTTAATCTGAATGTCAGCTCTGTTTTGTTTTAACTGGCAGTAGTCAAACTACAGTCTAAACTAATACCCAACAAATGTATCACCCATTTTCTTTCACTCTAATACATATAAAATATTGGAACGATTGTCTGTGACAGATTGAGACTGTGAAGATGTATACCAACATTGTATCTCTTTTTGACGCGTTTAATAAATAATGAATTTATGTCCGCATCTTTGATATTAGGAGGCACTCGTGACGTAATGGTAATCTTAACGGCAAGCAAACGGTTTTAGTGTATATTGTCGCGGAACGACTTGATTGGCTGCCGCGTTATCTACGCTCGGTAGCGCATTTGAGGTTACCGCGTTACTTCGCTTGACTCTGGAGCACAGCAGTAGCTTCTCAGTCTCTTTCTTTAGCATAAGGTTGGGGGTTGACATCACGACATGATCTGGGTTCAGCTTGATACTAGGCGTAGGGAAAGGGAGCTCTCTCCCTCGCTGACCAAATGATAACCAATAGGCTCGTGCGCCTCCATCTTCACTATCCCCAAAATGGTAGATCGAGATGAATGGCTCTGAGACCTTCGTTTGTCTTCCATCGCTAAGTTCCACTGCTTCAGAAAGGTATCGCACGATCTAATTTCTTCTATCCAAGTCAACAAGACGAGCACTGGTTAGTTCTATTAAGATTTTAATAGATCCTAGACTTCAAAGGGTTTAAACTTATCCTGTATACAGTCTTTTCACTGATTCTGAGTTCTGCGATTCTCAAATGTCTCCAAGTGTGGCTAGCACTAGTTTTTTATATTAGTCTAGGGTCACTGGTTAGGACCTGCAAACTGTTGTTCGGGTACTACGTCTCATGGGATATCAAGTGTAGCGGGTATATAGCTAGCTCTCAAGCTAATTCTATCCCTTGGGATCTTCGTCTTCGGAATGGTTACCTTGACGGAATCTCTACGTCCTAGGAGTAGTTACCTAGACGGACACCTTCGTCGCAGGAGTGGTTACCCCGACAATATTTCAACGTCGTAAGAGTGGTTACCTAGATGGATCAGCTCGCAAGCTTTTGGAGCGATTTCGCTCGAATAAATTAAAAAAATGTATTTTAAAAGATTTTCAAAAGTGAGGTGAGTGAGCTTGGTCCTACATACACTCCTGGTCCAGATGTTCTCACCATGGACCCTCTGTGTGGTGGAATCAGAAAAATGGGTTTCTCCTGTTTTCCAGTCCCGATTCGAAAGATAGGTGAAATTCGGAACTGAAAACACTGTAATGTACCAGCCTACGTAACTATTACCTAGGTTATAAGATATATAACATAACGTTAATATATAACAGATCTATTATAAATGGCCTATTTTATTCCAAATTTTATTTGCAAATTCGGAATACCTAAAAGTATTTTGACAGATCAAGGAAAGATTTCACATCTAAATTATTTGGTCAAGTAATGTTTCAAAATTAAGCAAATAAATTGTACAGCGTATCATCCGCAAAGCAACGGAGCATTAGAACGTAGTCATGCTACTTTAGCCGATTACCTCAAACATTATATCAATAAAGAACAATCTGATTGGGACCAATGGTTAGACTGTGCAATGTTCTCATATAACACAACCCCTCATACCACAACGAAATTTTCTCTACACGAACTAATTTTCGGCACTAAACCAAATTTACCTAGCTCAATCACCAGAGCTCCTGAATTTAAATATACTTATAACGATTACTTAGATGAGTTAAAACTACGATTACAGGAAACCCACCAATACGCAAAGAACAACGCGAACCAAAGCAAGGTAGTAAATAAAAAATACTATAATAGGAAAATTAAAGACGTAAAATTCAATATTGGCGATTTTGTTTATTTATTAAATGAAAAAACCAAGCCCAGAAAATCAAAGAAACTCACACAACATTACGTAGGACCATACGAAATTATCGAAATACACTCACCGGTTAATTGTACCATAAAAGTTAAAAACAAAAATTGCAAGGTTCATGTTCAGGTACATAATCCTTTGGTTTGTGTATACTTCCTCATCACAATATGTAAATAAACCAATTATTAAACCATCTGGAATTTACTACGAACAAGTCAAAAATGTCAAGATCACGAACGACACTGAAACTTAGTTACGTACGTTAATTTAAACCTTTTCACTGATAAGATGCGTTTAGCAGAATCCGTATACCATGAAACAGAAAATCTATGTTTAACTACTCCTATGCTCAAGGATTTAAAGTTATGTAAAACCCCCTTAAATACTTTACAGCAAAGCATATCACAACTTTTCCAAAAACAGGAATCATTAAAAAATCTCACGTCAGAAAAGAGCATGGTTAAATTTAGTAGGAGATGCATTCAAAACTGTATTTGGCACTTTAGATCATAATGACGGTAAATACTACAACGCGGCTATAAATAACATTGAAACAAACGAAAAACATATTTCAGAATTACTAAAACAACAAATTCAAGTCGTAAAAAGCGCTATTTGTAACTTTAATAACACTATAACTAATTTAGATCAAAATAGGAAAATTTTTAATGAAAACTGAAAAAATAATGAACTTTTCTCGAAGTACGAATAACAAAATCTTTGACTTAGAGTCAAATCAAAACGTCGAAGAACATTTTGCAATTTTGATAAATGAACTACAAACCGAAATATCCACAATAATTAAAGCAGTACTTTTCGCAAAAGGGAATTCCATTCATCCTAGTATAATCTCCCCCGAGCAATTAATTAGGGAATTAATCAAAACGTTACCCTCTTTACCAAATTCTTGCACATATCCTTTACCGTTAGATTTAAAAATAGTCACATGATTCTTCAAATCGCTAGTATAAGATATTATCTCTCAGAAGCCAGAGTAATTTTCATTATAAAACTACCCCTAGTAAGTCAAATGCGATACACATTATATAATCTAATTTCACTGCCAGTATTTCAACCAAACTTAAATGCATTAGTATTTATATTACCTACAATAAAGTTCTTAGTATTATCCGAAACGCGTAATGTTTATACCTTTTTTGATTCCTTAGACCATTGTACAAGTCTGGACGAAACTAATATAATATGCGAATATAACGAACCATTTTATTTTACAACGTCTCGTCCTATTTGCGAAACAGAACTTCTTTCGACACTCACCGATATTCCAAGGAATTGCGATACTCGAATTCTTAAAAGTAACCTAGAAATTTGGCATAAACTTATATCCCCAAACTCATGGATTTATATCCTACCGAGACCAATCGACGTAACATTAAACTGTGAAAATAAAAATTTTCTTTTGTGTTCTCACTATCACTGAAAATTGTAACCTTTATACAAGTTCAACAATCCTCACATCAGAACCATTTATAAATCAAAGCATTCGACAATCAATCACACCTGAGTTTAATTTTTTGATGACGATTGTTATGTAAAGCCCAAGAACAATACTCTCGATAATTTGGATTTATCGCATATAATTAAAAATTTAGATACAGAATCTTTAAAATTATAGCTAGCAGCAAACTGGAACATTTAGAAACTGCAGCTGAACAATTGGTTCACGAACCATTTACCTCTAAATTAACCAACAATACTTATTTTGTTTACATATTCTTGACAATTGTTAAATTAATATTTTGTTATGTAATTTATAAAACTTGTGTACGCCTAAGAAAATCCCTTCCAAATTTAAGATGTAACCCAGAATCCAATTGTCTTACTTTAAATATTTGTAAGAAACAATCTTCTAGAGATCTAAATGTAGGAATTGAATTAGAACCTGATGAAAGCCATGATAATGCAGGAGAATCAACTTCATTAAGGCGAAGTATGCGAATAGCCAAACTTAAAGATAAATTGTAGTATAATTATCGTATTATTGTATTGTACCATCTATGTATATTGTATTTACTATAAAAGGTCCTGATTATGTAAGGTGGCACAAAAAGTTACCCTAACTTTTTCTTAAGGAGGGAGGTGTAATGTACCAGCCTACCTAACCATTACCTAGGTTATAAGATATAAAATCTATATATATTAATTATTAATCAATCAAGTCATATGAAGTACTCGTATTTTCCCATATTCCATTTCTAAGACAGTTATCTCATTACATATTTACCTAATTATAAGTTGTTTCCTCTTAACTATACTGATAGTTCAAAGATTTAGTAAATAAGCAATTAATTTGTATTCACATGATATTATTAGTAAACTTCCGTGACTACCCCAGCACAAAGGATGGTCATTCACGTCTAATAGAATTATTTTTGTACCTTATCTGTTTGTTCGAACATTAGACTGTTTAAGTAATTATTTCACTAATAGATGTAAATATATAAAACCCTAATCTGGACCAACAGAGAAAAATTAACATTACAACCACCAGTTAATCAACGTCGCAGTCGTCTTAAGTGTAACATTTATGTAACTTAAGTCAAATAAATAATTCTACAAAGTCAGTGCATTTTTTCCAATTGAGCGAAAGGGTCGTCTGTTGATACCATTACAACACTATAATATGTCTATCAAACGTCAAGAAGTCTAACTGTAGCTGACTTTGAAAGCTTACTTTTCCTGTAGATCTTGGCCTTCGAAATAAGGAAAAACTGTAGACAAAATAGTACTGGGAATTCATATTTCTGTAATTCTTGACATTCATATTGTATTATGTGTTAATGAGCTTTTTTGAAACTGAAAATTTTACTTAATTTTAAATCAAAATTTGCTTATAGTAAAAAAGATTTCTTGCTTTAATATTTCCGAGAATTTTAAGAGGATCTTAAAATTTAATTTACTACAATACTGCAGATGTCAACAAGAATTCGTACTTAGAATATTGTTCAAAATAAATAATAAAATTTTTTACAGAGATAACATTTATCAAGTAAATCTGAAAAGTAGCCAAGTTCTATAAATATTTCTACTATTGGAATACATTTATCTTTTAACTCAAACGTTCAAACAAATAAATGTATGCCATTTATTTACTGTATCAAAGAAATTTTGCATCAAATTTATCACTTTCAAGTTCGTTAGGTAGGTATTCAGATTAAAAAGTGCTCGTTAATTTTAAGATAACAGAACCGCTCACGTTTCGTATGGTCAGCTTCCAAAGGTCAAGCCTACTTATTAATAAATATTTGAAGTGTCTGCCACAAGATCGTTGCATGTCAAATTTTCCCATACTAAAGGTTAAGTATTTCACCAGTGACAGCTCGCAAAAATTAAAGCAGTCGTGTTTTGATAATGAAGAATGGGACACTTATCTTTTTTTAGGAGATTATTTCTACGCTACTACGAGTACTATAGTGATGAAATAATTTCGAATGAAGTTTGCAAAATACAATTAGGGGTGGCCGATCCCTAGATATATTTGCAAAATATGTATAATAATAGATACATTCAAGTGCTTTTTTGCAATTTGATATTAACATTCCATTTTTCAACTTCATAACGATGTGAAAAAATGACCTGTTTTTGTTTATTTTATTGATTCTGATAAAACATGTTTTGTAAATAATAACAATTACTAAAACGATATGGGTTCCAGGCTTCATTGTAAAAATATTATCACTTCAATTTTTGGCGAGCCGCCGCTGTATTTCATTAAATTATAGTGAACGGATGAACCACGAAGGTTTACAAACATTGTACGTACGTGGAGGACTATGGACAGTTAGTCAGAATAATAAGAATCGTCCGATTTGAAAAAAATTATACCTACTATTACTAATTGTAAAACAGAACATTAGGATGACGAAAACAATATGTTAATCACTTCGAATATATTATGCAATATTAGAAGATACTTGTGTAAAATATTCCAAAATTGCATAAAAGTTGCGTAGAACAAACATAGTTTGTAAAATATTTCTTAAGAGTATATCTATTTAAACCAATGTTCCCAAAGATGTTTTCTTTTTATACGACCTTACTACCCTTAGAACGAGTTTTAGGAAGTACATCCATACATCCATTTTCTTATTTAAATGTGTATAATAGATAGTTCCTCCAAATATGAGAAATATTCAAAAAAACAACTTTATATTCGAAAATTAGATACTTGTGCGTACAAACAAAAAGTTATGGCATATTCAAGGGGATGACGATCACAAAAAAATAACTCCACGTATATTATTTTATAACATTCTAGAAACACGTTACACTCAAATAAACAAATACAAGCACCAAATAAGAAGTGTCTAACTAAATAAAACAATTTTAGAATAATGTTAACAAATGTTGTTTGGTGGTTCAATGACTTTATTTCATACATAGGTAAAAGTTGATTTAAATCTTATTCCTTTCAGGAGTACACTGAGGAAGATTTTCATGAGGAATGGATTATACCTTAGCTTAAGATTGCCGAGATCAAAATAGACTAATTGAACCAAATGTACCTTAAGTAAATGTTTCTGTTTTTCATCTACAAGGTGTTAACAAAAATAATATTACATTTCTGATTACTTTAAAAACCGTTTGATGATTAAACTGGAATGATACACCTTATTTTTATGATCAAAATTTGATCGTTTTTTGTTTAAAAAACAATGAAAATTAATTAAATTTGAGTATACTAACCTAACCTAACTACTGTATACTACTTAATATTAAAAAATAACAATTCTTAAGGTAAAAGGGATTTTTGATTCTCGAAAACGACTTGATAATTGATCAATAAGTAAAACTGTTGCTTATTTTGTAGCCTTGAATTTGTTTAGTTGATCTATTTTTGTATGATAAAATCAGCTGATTTTATTTGTTAAACACATTCGAAACCTTAGTCTAAATGATTCTTGAAAGAATTAACTAGTCTTTAAATCGATATAACAAAAAATATATTATGCTTTTGCCAAGTAAAATATTATCTCAGGTTAGTACCAAAAATCGGTGACATGCAATTGACAATAAATTACAATTGTTTGATATCACTAATGTACACTGTTTAAATATTTTCGATAACATAAACTGGCGTCTACATCTAGAGACTAGTGTGTACTTAAAGTGTTTGTGTAGAAATAAATACCCTTATTAACATATTTAAGTGATAATTATATATTCTAATTAGTTAGCAATTATTCACTTTTTCCAAATAATTCCTTTTGTTTCCTTTATTTTAGCTTTAGTCCAGGAATCCCAGGGCAAGTGTAAGAGAAATGTATCTCAATTTAAATTTATCTCGTATTAAAATTTGAAGATGTCTTTGTAGAAATAAAAGAATCCCTTTTAAGCCCAGATTTCTTCACACTCTGGAAGAGGGCGACAACATAAGGCGGTTAGAATATTGTTTCTAGATTCAAGAAGAAATACTGAGTGATCGCAGTTTTTTCAATAACATTATGTTTACTGACGAGGCTACATTTACCACCAATGGTGTAGTTTCCTCCCAAAATTGTCATACCATTACTTGGTGGTCCAGTTACTTGGCCGCCGAAAAGTCGTGATGTGACCAGCATCAACTTTTCTTTTATGGTTATGTTAACGATACACAAGGCGATATGACAATGAGGAAGAATTGAGAATAAATATTTGAAGAGAAACTCAATAGCTCATGACATGATCCAATCTGCTACTCAGAGCATTTATGAACGAGTGCAGATGTGTATAAATAGTAATGGTATGCACTTCGAACATTTGTGATAAAATTTAAATTTACTATTTACTTTCGTTTTGATTTATCTATATTGTTTCGTCCATTGCTCTTGCTATTGTTATGTAAAAGTTTGCTGTGTTAAAAAGTAGGTATTAAAAATAAGAAATACTAAATTAATTTATAGAAAAATTGTTTCACATGGCTACTTGATTTTTTTAACAAAATTATAATTATGTTCAATATCTTCGGTATTGGGTATTTATTTATGAAAATCCCATGAATTATAAATACTTATGAAGAGAATTTCCCTTTTCTTCTAATGAGGCAAAAATTCAATATGGTATCAATCTACATTTCACCTTCAAATATAAACCCACCACGAGCCGCTACTGCTGTGAAATAAAAATTTTCACTTCATCTATTATTATACGAGCACAAGCTTGTTTTTAAAAAGGGAGACATTTTAAAAATACCACTAATTAAATATTTGTGAAAGAGTATGTTTTTATTTGGTTGACAAACTTAAATTTTGATCAAATAAAGGTCAACCCCCACTTTTGTGTCTTTCAGTTTTAAAAATGAGTGTACTTATGCTGCCAAAACTTGAATGTAACGGTACGCAACGCAACGATGCCGTTGCAGGAAGACGATATAGGCGACATAAGTTTCAATAATAAGAAACAAAATACGGACAGTCTCAACGTTGATACTGTTGATAGGAACTTTTTATCTTATTTTCGATGAAAAATCTCACTTCGTGCGATGGCACACGGTATTTCAAACAACGAATTTTCCCTCGCCCCTTGCAATTTTTTCTGTGAACGCCCATGTATTGTTAAGTTTAAGAAATAATAATGTGACAATCACATTTGAGCACGGGCTATTTTACGTTTAAATTTTCAGCAACGTATGCGTAACTAACCTTCCTCTACACTTTTTATCATA
Source organism: Anoplophora glabripennis (assembly GCF_000390285.2). NCBI lineage: Eukaryota > Metazoa > Arthropoda > Insecta > Coleoptera > Cerambycidae > Anoplophora > Anoplophora glabripennis. The sequence continues at coordinate 1,718,457 of NW_019416437.1, forward strand.
TAGACATTTCTCCGCCAATATAGGTATTCAAATAGGTAACAATACCGCAGACAATTACCTAACCTGAGCTGAGAACACCACGCCAGAACTCAGAACGAATAGCGTAGAGAGGGGGTGCGACCGACATCACGCCACCGAGTTGCCAAATGAAAGCGAGGCCCGCTAGTGGAAGATATCGCGTGATTCAGGCGATCTATACCAAGGCGATGCTGTATGTCGAGGAATCGCGTTGTCGTGATGGTCTAGGCCAAACGGAGTAGACTTTAGGACTCCCCACGTGGACCTAGTGCATTTCGCGTCGTGTTGTCCGCTGAAACGTAATCTTATCGCAATTACTCACTTTTCATGCGCAGAGGATACCTACGTCTTCGTACTATATAAAAGAAATTTTCTCAAATTTGTTGTTAGTTTATTTACATCTTTCGTTTGTAATTTATGGTCTAGTTCTACTTTGAACATTAGGCCGGTTCATTTTTTATTTGACGTGTAAGGAGGATTTCTGCTTTTGGATTATTTTTACTTCACATCAAAAGGGTAAGTTTCTGGTTATAATTTTTCTTTTTGAAATTGCATTTTTTTGCACATAACAGGGACATTTCAACCTTCATACATAGATATTCCAGATAACTTTTGTTGTAATGTTAACTTATAGTTTTTACATAGGTAGGTTTACACCTATCAAAATATGTGTAGGTCCTAGTAGGTACTCGTAATATAATTTTTCTACTAGTTTAATATTTCAAGCGAAACAGTAATTACCAAGTAAAACAGAGTATTATGTAAGGAAAAGATTGATTGGTACACAGTTGCTTTCATATACGAGGCCAATTTGTAATATACAATATACCTATGTATTCATTGTATTTTTAAACTTAAATTAATTGTTATGTTTTGCTATACATATTTTCACATTAATTAATTAACAATTTTTAGATGTGCATTCACATATGAAATAGTTACTTAATGGGTATCATGTAAATAGTGTAAATTAGTTTTAAAACGCATTAAGGTAGGTACCTAAATTCTCTGTACAGTATTTTTAGTAATTAAATAGGTGGAAGTATGTGAATACAGACCTGTATCGATCGAGTTACAAAAGCGACAAAACATACCTGTATAGAATTATACATATATTCATAAATGGAAAACCGATTTCTAGTTTTATTATCAAAATTTAATTAAGAACATGTACAGGGTGTTTCAGAATAACACATAAATTTAGGGTTTGGTAAAGTATAAAAAAGTAAGACAATTTTTCTGTATAAATCATAGGTCTGTTGTCTTTTTTGGAGGTATTGGGCGTTAAATTTTAACCTTATATTTTCCAGAAAACACTATGACATTGAAATTTGGTATTTTTTTGTGAGTTCCAAACAAGTCACTTGTTAGTTTTTGACCGTCTGTTAGAGGTCGCTATCTACAATATCTCCCAATGGCATTTTATAACAAACCTTGTTTTATGTTAGGTTAGTTAAAAGTTAAAATATATGTATATTGTACCTATATAATTTTTCATTTTACACAAAATGTACCTACTCTTGTTAAAATCGAAAATGTACCGTTTTTTTGTGAGAAAAAGCGCAATTGATTGCCCCAAAGTCATGTAGCTCTTGATGCCTTATTATACAATGTGTCCAGTAGCGAATGGGCCTTGGATGAAAATAAATCTAAAGTAGGTATAATATAAAGTACGTATAATCGGGAGAAAAAGAAAAAAAAACACAATTTTACATAAAGATAAATTTATTTATTCATTATTTTATTAACTACTACTTTTCAGCTTTGTCCAAGTTTTTAACTTCTCTACTTTTTGTAAGAATAAGTTTTTGGCACTAACTTAACTTTTAGTGCCAAAATAAAATGAGCGCTGCGGATTCTTCTTCCTCTTTGTCACTACGCACCCGACATTCACCAATCATATGAAATGAGTAGAAATCAAATATTCTTTTTTAGTTTATTTTTTGTGCCACCTCTAGAAGATGGTCAAAAAGTAACAACACTGACATATTTAGCACCCTCAAATTCTTTTTACGTAGATGTACTGTATAGTTTCAACGAACCCTAAATGCTTATTATGTTCAGTTTACATCAAATTTCGAAAAACGTAGGATCTATAGACGCAATTTATTTCTATTCAATTTATGGATACGTATTATCTAAATTGAATGTATAACAAATTTCTCTTTAACATTTGCTGTCATATAAAGATTTTACTGACAGGATTCTCTATGAAATTTACAGGAAATTCTACTTCAAGAATATAATATTAAAAGATCGATGAACATTGTGAGAAAAAAAAGACATGTCAAAATTTGATAGGATTTTTTTTAGTTCTTCCTGATAAATATATTAATTAGAAAAATCCTTCACTTTTTGAAATACGTTTGTGTATACACTGTTCTTTAATATGTACGAATAATTATAATTGTTGATTTATAAAACGAATATTATTGACCATTTTTCGCTACTGTATTTTTAAAAATATTTTTAAAAGTAATTGTAACATTTTATACCAGGTACTTTCATTGTGTGCAAAGCTAACGATTTAAATACAATTCTTCAGAACAATAAGAAAATTGTTAAATTATTAAGTGGTATTTGTTTTTTAGTTTATTCGTTTGTAATAAATTAAGTTATTAATTATTCAGCCTATTTCAATTTTAAATGATATATGCTGACATCTTTTAAATATCCTAATTTGTTATTGTATTCATTTTACGAGTAATATATTTTCATAAAACTCCCTCAATGATAATTGAATAAAGATAAAGGAAATCAATTACGTAGTACTTTATTTCGATGTACAGACTCATTTCAGTTTCGACGTCATCAATTTTCATCGGACAAATCAATAACATCTTTGTACTAATGTTTTTGTTTTGCATCCTGAATATTCCTCTTCAGTTACAGTAATATTATCTATAAGTACCTATCTGATAGATATATTTCACACTCTGCCTTAAGCGATGTTGTTATATTTATAAATAGATATTATTTAAAACAATAATTGTCCTTAGTACGTGCCTTCAGTAATGTATCCAAATTTAACGATCATATTGTCAACACTTTCGACACTGATGTTTCAATTTTTTTTACTTTGTTCTATTGGTGTTCATTAATCCATTTACAAAGAGGCCACTTGAAAACGCAATCCTAAGTAAAATGTAGAAATGGTAGTATCTTTCTGTCATGGCTATTTTTACGAGTTGATGTTTGTCAAGAGTGATATTAAAACAGGAAAACAAGCTATTTCATTTAAGAGCTTACTTACACTATTTCACAATTTCAGTATGTCAGCTATGTCTTTTTGTATTAATAGTATTTAGGCTATTCGTTTCACTTTTTATTTTAGATAATTATTAACTAATAAATAACTGTTTATTAAATAATGCTAATCTAATTCAGTGCTAGTTGGAGCATAGATTAGTTGTTTCCCGCAATATCAGCAGTTAGGGCTATTTCCTGAGCTTAGGCTACCTTTTTCGTACCTAGATTTTTGGCATTGAAGTATTGTGTGACTCAATTTGATAGAATTTTTAGAAATAAAATAGAATTTTTCTGAATTAGTTTATATCTACAACCCCACAAAAGAGTGGGAGGTCCGAAAGACAAGACCATGGTATCTATATCTTTTTGGGGTCGGTGATTCCGAATGCTGTGTCTGTTTGACCCGCGCAGGTCTGGGTTAAGGTCAGTTCAAAGTCAAATGTAGAGAATCAATTGCCAACAAAGTAAATCTACATGGTTATACGTTTTTGGAGTTGCTCAATCCGATGTCCGTTTGACTCGATCAGGACTGCATATACCTAGTTTTTCTACGCAAAAATATCGTAATATCTTATTTATTATTCTAATTGTTCAGCCAACCGTACTTGTGCTATGCTAAGTTTATGAAAACTTGTTTGACCCGACACTGTGCCTTGCAAGGAAAAAATAGTCATCTTTCATGTTGCATTTGTAATTTTTTCCAAATATTTGTGTAAAATGAATGATGTTTCTATCCTATTTCGTTTGTTTTCAATGGACACGTATAAAAACGATTAACTTCAATTCTTTCATTTAGATAACTTTTAAATCTGTGGAAAAAATAAATAATTCATAGGGAAAACAAATCATTAATAAGCCGTTGTTCATCTTGTGAGTTATCTGATTGTTGTGGATGCAATTTATAGCTTAGGTATATTGTATATTTATTTATAAAGTCTTTATAAGTTATATTTTTTTATTGTTATCACGAATAAAATGTCGGCAAAATATAGTTTTCCAAATTTGCACCGGTCTGCTGATGGTGACTGGTCTACCATAAAAACGTAACACTTTCGGTGTGTGGTTAGCTTTATTCTTACTTAAAAATCGGTAAAATTTGGAGAATAAAAGTTAATTTCCAGTTACAAATACCACGTTTTAATGTGTTATAAATACTTATATGTCGTTCATTTAAAGGAGATTATTTTTAGACGGCTTATATCAGCCTGTGAAGGTTAATCGAATATTAATTTTGGGTCACTGCGTGTGCAACTTTCGGGCATTCACGTTTTGAACACACGTTTGCTGATCAACGACATTCGCAAATCGGATGATTCTATAACACAATGACCCGTGACGTGACCTTTGTGAAATTCTCCAGCAATATTTTATAACAGTCGATAAAAGTACCAGAAAGCAGAAGCGCGATTGTGTTCCATTTTGTAATTAGTAGAAATGATTGGGAAACCTGACTAATTAATTAGCGATAAATAAATGCTGAAGGTTTCTGTAGGAATTGCTCTTGGACAGAATTCGTTGGGCTTTGATTGATTAAATCTTGAAAGATATTTTATAACTGAGAACTAGTACCTACTCCTATATTATAAAAGTAAAATTAAAATGAATGTGTCATTGTTAGTGCGTGTTTCAAACGCTACTTCGAAGGATTTGACTCCTCTAGTTGTTAATTCACTTATTTGTAAAAAAATGTGTCCATACAAATTTAGATATTTAATAATGACAATATTAGTAGAGGTGGTTCTAAAAATATGGAATTTTTAATAGTCATCGCGATTTACTTCTATAATAAAATTTGTTTTAATGGCGTACATTATCTGTAAAAAATTAAAGTAGGTAGGTACCAAAATAATTTTTTTTAATGCGAAAATAATAGAATAAGAAAGATCCCACTAGAACCTGTCCCATAAATTTGTATACTGAAAGACGATTTTTTGAAGAAAAAAAGCGCCTGAGAAAACTAAAAATGTATTATGTATTTTTATATTTTTTTTTATAAAACTGCATCTCAAACAGAATTAAAAAAAAGTTATGATGCGAAAATAATAGAATAAGAAAGATCCCACTATTTGACAATTCTTTACCCAAAATATTCAAATGGCCATAACTTCTTGAAGGGTTAAAATAAAAATTTAAAAAAATTCATGAAATCAACTCTAAATGGGTGCCAAACAATACCAAAAAATCAGGAAAATTAAAAATGGTCCGTTCACGACCTGTGATTTGGCATGGAATGCCCCATATATTAAAAATAGGTAGTGCAAATTATATCTACACATTTTATATCTCGGAAGATTTAAAGCGAACTACACAAGGAAAAACTTTATTTAGAATTTTATATAAACATATATATTGACGGCGTTGCTTTTGCTTAGGTTTAGGTTAATAAACTTTGTTTTTAAGATATAGAACCGCAATAAAACGCAGTAGGTACTTAAAATGTCACTGTTTAATTTTTGTAATAAATTATTTAAATTTGAAATGCTTTTGCAATACCTACATTGCTCATACTTGTATTCTTAAAATATAGAGATAATGAACTGTGATGTTATTTTGTTAACTGGAAGATTCTTATGAAACTTGTTGTGATTTTGAAAATCTAAAATATTTTCCCGACTTGTTTTTCAAATGTGGCGATGATATTTATGTAATACAGTAGCATATGACATGGTGATTTGACAACCCATTGGTATTATTCTACGAATTCGCATGAATTTGCATATAAAAATAAATTAGCTCTAATCTGAAGTATTCCTGGGTTTCTTGGATTTTGGTATTATAATTTTGCAAATTTATATTTTGTTATAAAAAATTTCTCCGAAAATGTTTTGGAATATTTTTTGTGTAAACATTTTTTCTTTTTGTTTAGCAGATTATCAAAATGGCGCCAAATATTTCTATGCCTACTGGCGTTCTCCACGAGCACGACGAGGAGGTAGTTGCAAAAGTTATTCCACCAGAGGTGGTCAAACCAAGTGACCGCAAACTTAAACTGGTTTGGAGGAATATCATCCTTTTTGCCTATCTTCATGCTGTGGCTGTATACGGGCTTTATTTAATGTTTACTTCTGCCAAGATAGCTACATCCATATATGGTAAGTTGATAATTCATACTATGGAATATAATTCAAATAAATAAACTTTGTATTATAGTTAATACAATAAATTCAATCTTTTACAAATCAAATTCACCATTTTGAAAGTCAAGTTTAAGGAATATATCCGTTTAACATTTTATTCAAATATATGAAACAACTAATCGTCTTTCAGCATTTGTTCCAATAGACCATTTACCAAAAGTTAGAATACTTATGTATTTTCCAATATTGCCAATAAAAATAAAGAATTAGTGACATATCAGGTTAAATTTAGTTAAATAGTACTTAAGCTTCATTTGATAAATCGGTAGTTCTCTGTTTTAAAATGTATTTTATTTGTAATATAAATAGTTACGTACATCAAAATATCGCGGGAAGGTCCCAATTTCCAGTACTGATGGTGTATCTGTCAATATTGCATAATTTTAAATTCCATTGATTACTTCATTGAGATACTACGTGCAAGTCGTTTGGGTCGAGCCAAGTTCATGAACATGAGAGATTCATGCGAGGTCATACAGCGCCGGTTAGTCTAGTGATTATTTAGTGTTTGTTTATAATTTTTAATTACCTAAAGCAGATAAGTTGACTGAAATTGGATCAATCCGTATCACGCGGACATTTATGCTTTACCTTTGGAACAAATTATTTAAATAAAATGTTGGTATTTCTTGAAAACATGACAATAATTTTGAGTAGAAGCGAATGGAAAAAAATTACCGTTAATAGTTAATATACTCCTTGGCAAAATACCGCAATATTTTAATGAAATTGAGATAAACTGGACACTAATATTTTACTTATAAATTGGACGCAGTATTTATTAGAATTTAAATTCTTAATCTATATGCAGTTGCGTATATCCAAAGTTTACATAATAAATGTAAACTTTAGTATAAATCTAAACTTTGGTGTAACCTAGGTAGGCACTTATTGTTTTTGAGAAAGCAATACTTATGTTTTTTACCTGTTTAAAATGCTAGCTCGAGTAAAATAGCATTCATCCGTCCAGAGCACTTTGTTAATAAAGTTCTGCTGCACTTAGAAACCAATTGCAAAATTCAAGATGATTGGGGAAATCAGCTGCTTCTAAAGCTTGAACTTTTTGAAAATGTGTTATGTTAACTCCTTTGCGGGAAAAATGCGGGAGATATGGAGGGTGGTAGATAAACGCTTTAAATTGTTAGGTTATGGGTAATTTTAAAGAGTGCATTCACTTTCATCAAGATGTACATATACAGAATGAACTGGGTTTTTGAGCTTTAGCAACATTAGCACTCATTCTAAAAAAAGTTCAAGTAGACATAGGTTTTTAAAATAGATTTTTACCATTTTTGTTTTGTATTTTAGTTACAAATAAACGTATAATGTTCTACTTTTGCAGATAAGATTTGCAATTTGAAACTTCAATAATTCGTATAAAAAAGTTTCATCAAGGAACACATCGTTCTTGACTAAAATAACGTGGTCAAAAGTCAAAATTGGAAAATGTCAAAAGTAGATAATTAAAGAATATTTACATCGCTACAAAAAACAAAATAATTGTGAACGATTTGTATCTTAAAACTGAAGCGTTTTACGACCCATGTTTATACAGCTTTATTTCTAGAGTAATGCAAAATATTCGGATGTAATAGAGAAGGTTTGAAATTCATTGATTCGAATTAAATGCGATTGACTTTTGGAAACACTTTTTAATTCACTGGGAACAAAGCTTATTATGTACTTTTTTTCTTAATTTCTATATCATTAATCCTAACCTAACTCAACTTGACATATAACGTAATACCATAATTGTGATCAATTTAATTTTTTACAAATTCTATTTTTTGCTATTAAGAACAGATCTGGAAATTTTCGAAACAGATGCTTCTCGTTTTATACATTTTTTAAATGTTTGTTTTTTCTTTTTTTGTTTTTAGCTATTATTCTATACCAACTTGGTGGATTGGGTGTCACTGCTGGGGCTCACAGACTCTGGGCCCATCGTTCTTACAAAGCGAATGTGCCTCTAAGAATTATTTTGACTGTATTTAACACAATGGCTTTTGAGGTACGTTAAGTCACTGCTGCGTAATTTATCTTTAAATCTCCAATTATAATTATTTATTGTTACAGAATTCTGTAATAGAATGGTCAAGGGATCACAGAGTCCACCACAAATTCAGCGAAACCGATGCTGATCCTCACAATGCCAAACGCGGATTCTTCTTTTCTCATGTCGGATGGCTCCTTTGTCGCAAACATCCCGATGTCAAGAACAAAGGAAAGGGTATTGATATGTCTGATTTGTATGAAGACCCTATTCTTGCTTTCCAAGACCGCTACTACTTGATTCTGATGCCCTTTGCATGCTTCATTCTTCCAACAATGGTTCCAATGTATCTCTGGAACGAAACTTTTGTCAATGCCTTCTGTATCAATATCTTCAGATACATTCTTACTTTAAACGCCACCTGGTTAGTCAACTCAGCTGCTCATCTTTATGGACATAAACCCTATGATAGGTAAGATAATCCGAAATTAATGAATTCTTTAAATTAATTGAACTCAATTATAGGTATATTAACCCAGCTGAAAACCTGACAGTTTCTCTCCTTGCTCTGGGTGAAGGATGGCACAATTACCATCACACCTTCCCATGGGACTATAAAACTTCTGAGTTGGGAAAATACAGTGTAAACTTCTCTGCTGCCTTCATTGACTTCTTTGCTAAAATAGGTTGGGCCTATGACCTTAAAACGGTCTCAGAGGATATGGTTAAGAAGCGTGTTCTAAGGACAGGAGATGGCACCCATGAAATTTGGGGATGGGGTGACAAAGACCAACCCAAGGAAGATTACAACGATGCGCTTATAACTCACAAAAAATATTAAACAGTGGTTCCAGGAAAGTGTAGCTTCATTATGTACATATAGTTGATAAGTGCTACTTGAGAGACTGAATACAGAATTGGACTTTTTTTTACTTAATATTTTGGCTGTAAAACGAAACTACCTAACTTTGATAAAATAACTGAAAATATATGTTTTATTGAAAATATAGATTGAGATTATGCCTCTATTTATTTTAATATATCAATCTCACTAAAACTTATTTTTTATTAATAAGTCTGTTATTATTTGGTTTATAAAAGTCTGCATCACTTCGAAAACATATATTTTTATGATCAGTGATATTTAGTTTGTAAATGTGCAATGAACACATTTGTAATGAAACAAATCTTTTGATTTAGTTTGATAAAATCAAATTTAATTTGGCAATGATGTGTTTCAAACTGATGAAATGTAAGAGTGGATCGTTTAGAAAATTCTCCTTGTTTCATTACTTTTGTGCGAAATAGTACGAATTTAGTTAGAATTACTATTGTAGTTATTTCTTATAACGACTATGGTGGCTAAGTTATTCTCAATTACATATTTAGGTCAACCAAAATCTATTAAATAATAATTTATAATAAAAATATTCTGATAATGGATCGCTTTATTTACAACTGTGCTATGACAATCTCGATTTAAATGTTATAATGTGTTCAAATATACAGCGTGGTAAAAAAGTTCTGCATAAAATTCATATTTTCGTTAAACAATTTTTTTTTCGAAAAATGGTGAGACCCGTCGACTTTTATTTGATCCAGGGCACCTTGTTATGTGGAAAATAATTTTTTTTTAGATAATCCACTTACGGCAGCGATGACATAATTTTTTTTTAAATGACAACGCATATTTTTTTCGTTCGAAATTGATGACAGTGATAATTATCTAAACAACGGTGTGAAAATTTCGATGTCTTACATAACAATTTTTTTTAGAAAAATGCACCTTAAGTTCTTGAATGCAATAATTTGCTGTTTACGGATCAAATGCCTTAGAAAAAAATTTATTCGGCAGAAAGCATTTCAGATAACTTAAGTTGCAACTGGTGTTATGTAATATTTGCGGAATTATTCATCAGATATTGTCAGGATCCTGATTAAACTGCAAAATTTAGAACCAAGTTCAACCGCACAAAATCCAAATAGTATGTAGCAAATTAAGGTCGACTTTTTGTCTTCGAGTTTGCCGATAAATTCCCCAAAAAAAAAAGATCCAAAGAAATGTTTACTTGAAAGGAGTAGATTACCTGAAATATTGAAGACTAAAAATCAGTACCGATTTAACATTCTTTGGTGAAATCGTTTAATTCGAAATGGCAAAACTTAGTGAACGCGAAAGAATTGATATTTTGAGGATGATTGGTTTCGGCGATAAGTTACGAACCCATCAAGAAGCTTGCCAATTATTTAATGCAACGTACCCTGACAGACCACCAATTACGCAATCTACGGTTAGTAGGGTACTGGCAAGGTTTGAGGAAACTGGTAGTGTGAAAGATGCTCCTCGTGCGGGTCGTCCTAGAGTAGATGATGAAACTAGATTGAATATCCTGGTGGAGCTCCAGGACAACCCTCATTCTAGTACAAGGTCGATTGCATTGAACAATGATATTTCACATGTAACTGTGGTGAACTTTCTCAAAAAAGAGAAATTTCACCCCTATAAGGGTCACTTGATACATGCATTGACTGAGGACGACCCAGACCGCCGTCTCCACTTTTGTGAAGATTTAATGCATCGATGTAACGGAGACCCCGACTTCCTCAAGAACATAATTTTTTCTGACGAGGCTACTTTTTATCTTAATGGATCGGTGCATCGACATAACTGCCGGTATTGGTCTCAGGAAAACCCGCACTGGGTGCAAGAAGTAGATCATCAGCACCCCCGAAAGGTGAACGTTTGGGCGGGAATAATAGGGCGTCGTATTTTAGGCCCGTATTTTTTCGAGGAAAATTTAACTGCTGCTCGCTATTTGGATTTCCTGCGGTTCGATTTGGTCCCAAGCTTAGCAGAGTTATTCCCGAACAACGAGGATCCTGATATTCCTGAGGAAAGAATTTGGTTTCAGCAGGATGGTGCACCGCCCCATTATGGAGTGCAAGTACGGGAGTACTTGAATAACACGTTTACTGGCCGGTGGATCGGGCGACGCGGAACAATCGAGTGGCCTCCGCGTTCGCCTGATTTAACACCTCTAGACTTTTTTTTGTGGGGCTATTTGAAATCGCGTGTGTACACAAACAGACCAGGTGATTTGGAAGAACTTAAAAACCGTATTCGTTTTGAAATAAATCAAATCGACCCGGGAATGCTTGAACGAAGTGTAGACGGCGTTTACACACGCTTAGGACAATGCCAAATGGTACAGGGTGGGCAATTCGAACAATTTCGCTAGACTTACACAAACATTAGTGTAATTTTACTCGTTTGAAATGTAATTTTGTCAACTTTGTCCTTTTCGGAGCCATTAATAGTGTAAGTAGACAATTATCACTTATAAGAACTTAAGGTGCATTTTTCTAAAAAAAATTGTTATGTAAGACATCGAAATTTTCACACCGTTGTTTAGATAATTATCACTGTCATCAATTTCGAACGAAAAAAATATGCGTTGTCATTTAAAAAAAAATTATGTCATCGCTGCCGTAAGTGGATTATCGAAAAAAAAAATTTCCACATAACAAGGTGCCCTGGATCAAATAAAAATCGACGGGTCTCACCGTTTTTCGAAAAAAAATTGTTTAATGAAAATATTAATTTTATGCAGAACTTTTTTACCACGCTGTATATTCAGATCGCTCAAAGTCAAAGCTTGGCAAATTATTTGCATTATAATTTTCTACTCATTTCAGTTTTTCAATTTGTTTTTATGTTGAAATTAGGTTAAAATTCACTTTAAATTTGTTTTTGGAGTCAGAAAACTGATCATATTTCTTTACATTGTTATGAAGGAAGCTGTAATATCTCTCGGGAGTAATAGTTGTCACCACCTCCCATTGCTCCGGTCATAGAGAAAAAAAACTAATTAAAAATGTGTTTAAAACTGTTTTGGAACTGCTGAAATACATGTATTTTATCGCGGCGAGTACTTACAAACAATTCTGTAACACTTTTTACGAATTGTAGGTTTCTTGTGAAGCCGGACTGTATTCGAAAGTCAGTTTGTAATACATTGTTGTAGTGATTGCAGAGCTGTTTTTCAAGTGTATATTTAATAGCCATATTTCCAAGTTTTATTTTGAAAATGGCGCATTTATTTAGCAATCACGAATATTATATGTTTATAATTTATGACGAAGCAAACGAAAATGCCCACAGAGCTTGTCGAGTGTACCGTGCAAGATATCCTGAACGATGTACCCCCACACCGCGAACATTTGTTGCTGTAGTGCAAAGAGTTTTGGACACCGGTGGAGTACAACCGCATCGAAGTCGCGACAATGACCCAGAGCGACCAATAAGAATCTTAAATGTCGAAGAGATGATTTCAGATTTCTTCGAAGATCTGCATTGTCACCAGAAATATCGCACAGCAAGTAAATATTTCACATTTTGTTGTGTGATATTACGAGAAGCTCTGTTGTACCCGTTTCATATTCAACGTGTTCAACGTGTTTCCGTAAGTCGAGCTTTTTGCAAATTAATCCTCAATTTACAGCGCAAATACTTGTTATAGATGAAGCATATTTCAGTCGAAATGGTGTACGTAGCGTAAACAACAGTCACCACTGAACTATCGATAATCCACACGAAATACGTCGCGGTGTCTTTCAGCAATAGTTTTCAGTAAACATGTGAGACGGTATCGTTAATGACACTTTAATAGGACCTTTTGAATTACCTAGACGCTTAGACACTGCTTCATATCTAGATTTTTAGCAAAATTGCTTGCCGGAGTTATTAGAAGACGTGCTATTAAATGTTCGGCAAAATATGTGATTACTGCACGACGGAGCCCCCGCTCACTTTTTTTGGAGAGAGCGCGACTTTCTAAACATTACTTTCCCCGATAGTTGGATAAGTCGTGACAGACTAGTTAGATCCTCGGATCTCACCCCTTTAGACTTCTTTTTGTGGGGATATGTGCAAAGTGTTGTGTATTCCATGGAAGTTCGTTACATCGACCAACGGCGACATCGTATTGACGTAGCTTGTAATACTATTCGAGAGGACGTGGCAATGTGACAACGCGTGCGAGCGAATTGGATACGTCGCACAGTGGGAAATATTGGAAAAAATTGGAGTCACGCGTCAAAACTAATCAAATAGTACTGATTTTTTTTTATTCTTTCCGAAATTACCTGTACTATAAAGTTCCGGTGAGGTAATTGGAATATATGCCTAGAATTTTTTCAAAATGGCCGAGTAATCTCTAGCCTCAAACTCGATCATACGAAGTTTGACATATTCGGTATCTAAAAATGAAAAAAAAAGGAAAATTATGTACTAAAGGCTGCCAAACAAAAAAAAATCATAAAGATTAAACATATTCCTAAATCATGAATCTAGACCCAAAACATAACCTCAAATTTATAAATCTTAACCTAAAACGAACATACTCAATTTCTTTTGTTGAAGAAAATATATCGTTTCTGTGGATTTTTAACTTATTTATTTTGGATTTGAGGTTAGGTTTTCAGGTTTCCTGGTCAGCTTCCTGTGAATTTGAGTTAATGTTATTCAAAAATATTGGTTGCACACTCAGATGTACCATTTATACTCACAGGTTTAGAAAAATTAAGAATGTTCGTTTCAGGTTAAGATATTTTCAAGGATGCTGAATCTGAAGTAATTTTTGTGCGGTCGAACCTAGATTTTGAGAAAAAAAGTCATAATTTTAACCTGAACACTTCACACAAGACTTGAGTCCGACTGTTTACAATATTGTACTGTCTATACATACAGGGTGTTAAAAAAAGAGTGTAAAATATTTCAGGAGGTAATAGTATGAACCAAAATAAGCAGAAAAGTCCTAATAAACATGGGTCCGCAAAGTAACGGTTGCGTAGATATGGACCACTATTCGTTTTTCAAACATTTTATTTTATTAGTAATAAACCGACAAAGGAACCTTTTAACAAACAAAAAACAAAGTTACAGAAGAAGTTCAAAGTGCCTTCCGTCCATTTCCAAGCAGGCACGACATCTTCGTCTCAACGATATTCGAACTTTTTCGAAAACACCCTCCTTGGTTTGGATTTCTTGACACTTTTGATTAATCCGTAGCTGCAGCTCTTCCAGGCTATTTACAGGAGTACCATACACTAATGTCTTCAAATATCCCCAAATAAAGAAATCTAGAGGGTTCAGATCAGGCGATCTTGGAGGCCATAACATAAGTCCGGCCCTTCCTACCCATCTATGTGGAAAAGTTTGGTGTAAATGCTCTCTAACGGCCATGGAAAAATGAGCTGGAGCACCATCATGCTGGAACCACATTTGTTGCCTCTGATTCAAAGGAATGTCTTCCAAAAACTCATACAGTGTGTTCTGCAGAAAGTTGAGGGAAGCAGCGCCTGTTAATCGGTTTGGTAAAACAACAGGACCTAGAAACCTGTCACCTACAATACCCATCCAAATGTTTAATGAAAAACGTGCCTGATGGCCAGATTCTATTAGAGCATGAGAATTTTCGTCGGCCCAAATATGCGTATTGTGAAAATTAAACACTTCGTTTCTTGTGAACCCGGCTTCATCAGTAAAAAGAATGTTTGCAAGAAAACGAGGGTCTTCAGCATCATGACGTAGAAACCAGCGGCAAAAAAACAAACGTGCTTGATGATCATTTATTGGATTTAAGGCCTGTACTCGTTGCACATGGTATGGATAAAGCAGTTGCTCGTGAAGGATTCTCCAAACAAGAGGGCCACTAATTCCTACCTCGGCTGATATTCTCCGCACACTCGTACCTGAATTCTGCTCTACCAGTGCTAGAATTTCTTCTTCTGCTCTAGGAGTGGATACCGACCTTGGTCTTCCGGATAAATGGCACTGTTTGCTCAAGGAACCGGTATCACGCAATCTTTGGTGAATTCTTCCAAACATGCGTTGTGAAGGAATCTGGCGATTTGGATAAGCGTCAACATAAAGACGTCGCGCTTCGGTGCCGTTCCCATTAGCACGACCATACATGAAATGCATGTCTGTTAATTCTGCGTTAGAGTAACCAGCCATAGCGAAAGAAAACTTGTGCACTGAGAACAACTGTCAAATACGTACTGTTTATTTCACTAAACATCAACCAACTATTATAAGAAAATACACAACGTTTTTGCAAAATAAAAAAAGGGGCTAAAAAACATAAAACATTCCATATCTCCGCAACCGTTACTTTGCGGACCCATGTTTATTGAGACTTTTCTGCTTATTTTGGTTCATACTATTACCTCCTTAATTATTTTACACTCTTTTTCTAACACCCTGTATTTTAACACATATGTAATTAAAGTTCTAATAATTCAAGGAGACAGGTAAAATGAATTTATTTTACTATCATATTTATAATACTTCTTGGCATTAAATCGACAAAATCCACTTCGTCACGTGATTGCGTCATCCCGGTTTATGTTTCAGTTCTTGCAATCAAGGTATTCAAATTTCATGGTTTACGGTCTCTCAGTCAGCAAATGTCTCCAATGAACCCTGTACTTTCCTGAGTGTTAATTATACATTTTTTTAACCTAATTCATATAACCTGACATTGTGTAGGTAAAACTTCCACATAAATTTATGTTAGTATCGCGGATTTTGGTAGGTCGACGGTGTATCCTCATCATAGCCCCACGTTGGGCGCCATGTCGCGGGCTTGTATAGGTCAACTGTTCGTTTGGCAACACAGCCCCACGTTGGGTGCCATGTCGCGGATTTTGTATACCACCATCTCCCCTTAGCATGTTTAGATAGTCGTAAACCCTCATAATGGAAGGAGCGTTTCTGTTTGGGTCCGTTTTCACATGCGGTACTGGAACATTAGTCGCCCGCTCGCCGATGAACGCCCTTTAACGTTAGCCAGGGAAAGACGCGGAGATGATCGCTCTTCTTCCTTGCTGGAGCCTCGTGGGAAAGATTGGTGAAGATTGAGTTTGCGAAATTTTGTTATTTTAACGGGAACTACGCTGTAGGTGTATATTCCTATTTTGCGCCGGAGACTATGTACGCCTTCTAGGTTTCTCTTGAATAATTGTTAGGGGTTTCCAAAACATAGGATGTTTATAATTTTGGGTGCAAAGGTCCCTTTGATAAGAGTTTTAAGAAGTACATAATATATTACTTATTAAATTATTCTAATTAAGACTTAAAAATAAAATATATGTAGATTCTGGTTAACTACATAAGCCACGTAGGTTAATTATATCGGCCGCCGCCATCGGTTGAATTGCCGCTCCGTTCACGCTCAGTAACTCATCATACTGAGCCGCGCCACTTCATGCGAGTCCTATAATAGGCCCCATACACGATCAAACAATTTGCACAACAGAGGATGTTGTGTAAACATTTTGATCATGTATGTCTTGATTGGAGCTGTTGCGCAATAGTTTATGTACCTGAAGTTCCGAACGTTCGTTTGAACGAAAATTAAAAACCGTAATATCACGTTTAATCGTATTTAAAATGATTTTACCAACTAAATTATGACCTCTGTAAACGAAAACATTACTTCCCCATCATCGGAAGCCACCCCCCATATTAACCACCCTTAAAACTTAGTTACATGTATTTTAGAAAATTAGCCCCGTATCACCCTATATTTGACATAGGTTGTTAACATTACTTTTATACTGATTTTTAAGAAACATTCGGACCTTTTGTCACTATCGGAGGACACCCTGTCAACAACCCTTAAAACTGTCATTACTTATATCTCCAATCAAGCTTAAAAAGCCACGTTAAATTTGATTTAAAAAGTTTAATTTTAATTTATATCCATTTACAAAAACTATTGCTGTCCTTTGTTGCCACCGGAAACTACCCTATCACTATGAACTACCCTCGGAAAGGTCCAGTATTTTATTCCAAATATCAAGAATGCTATCACATTAAATATGTCTTAAAATTTTGCGATAACATTTATATTGACTTATAAATACTATTACTGCCCTTCGTTGCCATCAGAACCCACCTCGTCAACTACCCTTAAACAGGTAATATCTTATATCCCCTGCATAAGGCTGAAAGCCATAATAAATTTTAAGTAAATTGTTAAAATTATATTTGTATTGACTTACAACAACTATCAATACCAATTGTTGCCACCGGAATCCACCCCATCAACAACCCTTAAAACAGTTGTGGATTATTTCCCCGTTATCAAGCTTAAAGCCATAATAGCTTTTAAGTAAATTGTTAAAATTATATTTATATTGACTTATGACAACTATTAATACCCTTTGTTGCCACCGGAATCCACTCCATCAACAACCCTTAAATCAGTTGTTTATTACTTCCCCATTATCAAGCTGAAAGCCATAATAGATTTTAAGTAAATTGTTAAAATTATATTTATATTGACTTATGACAACTATTAATACCATTTGTTGCCACCGGATTCCACCCCATCAACAACCCTTAAATTGGTTGTTTATTACTTCCCCGTTAAAAGCTTAAAGCCATAATAGATTTTAAGTAAATTGTTAAAATTATATTTATATTTACTTATGACAACTATTAATACCCTTTGTTGCCATCGGAATCCACCCCATCAACAACCCTTAAATCAGTTGTTTATTATTTCCCTGTTATCAAGCTTAAAGCAATAATAGATTTTAAGTAAATTGTTAAAATTATATTTATATTGACTTGTGACAACTATTAATACCCTTCGTTGTCACCGGAATCCACCCCGTCAACAACCCTTAAATCAGTTGTTTATTACTTCCCCATTATCAAGCTTAAAGCCATAATAGATTTTAAGTAAATTGTTAAAATTATATTTATATTGACTTATGACAACTATTAATACCCTTTGTTGCCACCGGAATCCACCCCGTCAACAACCCTTAAATCAGTTGTTTATTACTTCCCCATTATCAAGCTTAAAGCCATAATAGATTTTAAGTAAATTGTTAAAATTATATTTATATTGACTTATGACCACTATTAATACCCTTTGTTGTCACCGGAATCCACCCCGTCAACAACCCTTAAATCAGTTGTTTATTACTTCCCCATTAAAAGCTTAAAGCCATAACAGATTATAAGTAAATTGTTAAAATTATATTTATATTGACTTATAACAACTATTGATACACTCTGTTGCCACCGGAATCCACCCCGTCAACAACACTTAAATCAGTTGTGGATTATTTCCCCGGTATCAAGCTTAAAGCCATAATGGATTTTAAGTAAATTGTTAAAATTATATTTATATTGACTTATAACAACTATTGATACACTTTGTTGCCACCGGAATCCACCCCGTCAACTACCTTTAAATCAGTTGTGGATTATTTCCCCGGTATCAAGCTTAAAGCCATAATGGATTTTAAGTAAATTGTTAAAATTATATTTATATTGACTTAATAACAACTATTGATACACTTTGTTGCCACCGGAATCCACCCCGTCAACGACCCTTTAATCAGTTGTGGATTATTTCCCCGGTATCAAGCTTAAAGCCATAATAGATTTTAAGTAAATTGTTAAAATTATATTTATATTGACTTATAACAACTATTAATACACTTTGTTGCCACCGGAATCCACCACGTCAACGACCCTTAAATCAGTTGTGGATTATTTCCCCGGTATTAAGCTTAAAGCCATAATGGATTTTAAGTAAATTGTTAAAATTATATTTATATTGACTTATAACAACTATTGATACCCTTTGCTACCACCGGAATTCACCCCGTCAACTATCCCTAAATCAGTTGTGTATTACGTACACCATATCAAGCTTAAAACCATAACAGATTTTAAGTGAATTGTTAACTTATACTGTCTTATAATAACTAAACAACATATATAATGCACAACTGATTTAAGGGTGGTTGATGGGATGGATTCCGGTGGCAACAAAGGGTATTAATAGTTATTATAAGACAATATAAGTGTAATCAAGTGTATCAATTCACTTAAAATTTGTTATGGCTTTAAGCTTGATATCGTGTGCGTAATACACAACTGATTTAGGGGTAGTTGACGGGGTGGATTCCGGTGGCAACAAACTGTATTAATAGTTGTTATAAGTCAATATAATTATAAATTTAACAATTTTCTTAAAATCTGTTATGGAATTAAGATTGATAACGGGGAAATAATAAACAACTGATTTAAGTGTTGTTGATGGGGTGGTTTCCGGTGGTAACAAAGGGTATTAATAGTTGTCATAAGTCAATATAAATATAATTTTAACAATTTACTTAAAATCTATTATGGCTTTAAACTTGATAACGGGGAAATAATAAACAACTGATTTAAGGGTTGTTGATGGGGTGGATTCCGGTGGCAACAAAGGGTATTAATAGTTGTCATAAGTCAATATAAATATAATTTTAACAATTTACTTAAAATCTATTATGGCTTTAAACTTGATAAATTTAAGGGTTGTTGATGGGGTGGATTCCGGTGGCAACAAAGGGTATTAATAGTTGTCATAAGTCAATATAAATATAATTTTAACAATTTACTTATATTCTATTATGACTTTAAGCTTTTAATGGGGAAGTAATAAACAACTGATTTAAGGGTTGTTGACGGGGTGGATTCCGGTGGCAACAAAGGGTATTAATAGTTGTCATAATACAATATAAATATAATTTTAACAATTTACTTAAAATATATTATAGCTTTAAGCTTGATAACGGGGAAGTAATAAACAACTGATTTAAGGGTTGTTGATGGGGTGGATTCCGGTGGCAACAATTGGTATTGATAGTTGTTGTAAGTCAATGCAAATATAATTTTAACAATTTACTTAAAATTTATTATGGCTTTCAGCCTTATACAGGGGATATAAGATATTATCTGTTTAAGGGTAGTTGACGAGGTGGGTTCTGATGGCAACGAAGGGCAATAATAGTATTTATAAGTCAATATAAATGTTACCGTAAAATTTTAAGACAGGTTTAATGTGATAGCAGACTTGATATTTGTAATAGAATACTTGACCTTTCCCAGGGTAGTTCATAGTGATAGGGTAGTTTCCGGTGGCAACAAAGGGCGGCAATAGTTTTTGTAAATGGATATAAATTAAAATTAAACTTTTTAAATCAAATTTAATGTGGCTTTTTAAGCTTGATTGGAAATATAAGTAATGACAGTTTTAAGGGTTGTTGACAGGGTGTCCTCCGATAGTGACAAAAGATCCGAATGTTTCTTTAAAATCAGTATAAAAGTAATGTTAACAACCTGTCAAATATAGGGTGATACGGGGCTAATTTTCTAAAATACATGTAACTAAGTTTTAAGGGTGGTTAATATCCGATGATGGGGAAGTATTGTTTTCGTTCACAGAAGTCATAATTTAGTTTGTAAAATCATTATAAATACGATTTTGGAACTTCAGGTACATAACAGTTTGAGTAAATTCGAGCTTGTTTGAAATTATTTGTGCAACGCGTGACTTGCTCAAACAGGTTTGAACGTGTATATGGATGTTTGAAGGTGTTGTACAACGTAATAATAAGATAATAAGAGGTGTAATCAGTTTCAGTATTTCGAAGAAAGTAGTGTAATCCATCCTTAAATAATTTTTATAGTCTAAGGGAGATGAATGTTGCAATTCCCTCTTTTTCAACCAGTCTTTAGTCCAAATTATTTGCTTCTGTAGACATTTTTAAGAACAAAATTAATTTAAGAACAAAATTAACGATGCCATTCGGGCGCGAACAAACTGCTTAAAAATATAAAAAATTGCCTATTTCCAATAAATTTGCACAAACTGTGGTATCGTGTACCATCACCAAGTTGTACAACATTATGCTGTACAACAAAAGTTTGCGCAAATTGTTTGATCGTGTATGGGGCCTATTATGTGCGACGAAACTAATTGATCAAGGACCCGCTTAATCATTTGTGCCGGGAAAGTGAGCACCCACTCGCTGATAAGGGGATATCCAGTTGGTTCATGCGCCTTTTGTTGACATCAGTAGAAAGATGGAGTCCGGAGAGTAGCTCTGAGCCAGCGTTCTTCTGCCATCACTGGATTTCTTTGGACTCTGGAAGATAGTCCACCCTCTAGTTTATTCCAAGTCATCGGGATAAGCAGTGAAGTGAGTTCAAGTCCGGGTTTTAACTGACCCTTAAAAGTTATAGCAGAGGGTTTCTACTTACCCTGTATAATGTTTTGCACTATTCCTAACACTGCAGTTCTGTGACTCTATTATCTAAGAGATGGCTAGCGCTAGTTTTTTAGGATAGGTTCCCTGTATGAGATCGAGTGAGTGATAACTATAGAGCTAGTTAACCCGTATTGATCTTCGTCGTAGGTAGGACAGACTAGACGAAAAGCTGGAGCAAGACGCTTTTAAAATGCGACTAACTCGGATCGGAATAACTTTTATAAAAAAAAATGTATTTATTTAAAAATTATTTATTGGGCAGATAAATAATAATGAGCATGTATATTAGATTTAGAATTATACAATACAAGATAATAATTTATTTATGCGATACGTACATAGATGTAATAATGTCGAGTATACACTCTTGGCGGGCATCCATCTGCTGTGTGCAGAGGTGTGGTTGGAGGGTTCGAGTAAAATCGATGGCGGCGGCGAGAAAATTGGAAGCATAGGCGAATACCGTACTCAACAACGTCATGGATGGAGCTATCCGCCCCATCTCTTGAGGTGTGCAGAGCTGATTGGAAAGATAAGCGAATTTTGAAGGCGAAGGAACTGGAAATACGACAATATAAGTTTTGGTAGAAATATGAGAAAAATAGCGAAGTGGCTTATTTAATCAGTGGAAATAGACACAATTTTAGTACCTATACCGACCTGTATACATTTATATTATTTCAAAACGTATTGATAAAATGTTATGGAATATATCAACTTATGTATACATACCGATTTTCATTACTCTACATTCAATAATAAAAATGATATGGAAGAAATAAGGAAAGTCAAGTTGGGCATGAAAATTTGTAACTTTTTTGTAATTGAACCAACTCTTTATAATATGTCCTACTTCGGAAGATACTAATGGTGTACAGCTTCAAAGTGACCACACTGTGTATAGTTGGTTTATTCTAAAAGTTACATTTTGGTTATAAAATATTCATAAAACTATTATTAGCAAATGAAAAAATAACAAAGAATATTATGTTAATTATGTTATGTAAAAAATGGCTTCAAAACAGGAACTATCCACCTTTCTACCAAGTACATATACATTAAATTTTTTTAATAGAATCCGTAATTCTCTATAATAAAATTTTATATGTATGTATTCGAATAATAAATAGGTATTATTAAATAAAGACAATAACGGGTGAATTTATAATTTGGCATTATGGACATGACGCTGTATTAAACTTATTTAAATCATATGAATTGTGATTCAACACAATGACATTTGCATTTGGAATTTGTCACAACGCAACTTCACAGAGATTTCACAAATGCTACGTTTTTATTTGATTTTTTTTTATTAATTTTGAATTTAAACGTGATGTTTAAAAAAAAATGTGTCGCCGCTCATGATGAATTTTTCTAGGAATGGAAATTTTTTTTCATGAAATACAGGGTTTGAAAGTTTTGTATTTTCTCGTTTTTCAAAATATAGCCAAAATAATTTTAGTAATTTGAATGAAATTTGGGTTGTGAATATGTATTTTATATGCGTATATTTTAGTAGCCTAGCCAGGGGCGTGCCTACAAACTGGTGCCAGTATAATTACTTATATGTAGATATAAGTAACTTATTTCCAGTCGCGAATACGAGAGTACAAATTAACAAATAACTAAAAATTAAATACTAAAAATAAATATAATAAAATATAACATTTACCTGTGCAAATATTTCCTTAGGTCAAATAGCAACACAAATACTAGAGGATGTATCCACTAAAAATCTCAAAATTCGACGACAGAATTTTAATAATTCGATTAGAACATTTAATTCCTAATTGTATTTCGTAGAAAAAAGATCTGTTCCAATAGATTTAGATAGGTAACGAAGTATTTTCAACTTACTAATTTTAACCCTGAAATAAACTTATCATATTTAAATAAATCGAGAGTAGCTCTGAAATTACAATTTTTATTTAATTGGGTGTTGCTGCAAGAAATGGCACTTAATTAAATAAAAAATATACAAGTAAATAATTACAGACAATTAGATATTACTAATTTAAAAAAAAAATATGTTTGTTATAAATACGATTTTAAATATGTCATCAAATTTTCAAAACAATTATGGGAATAGAAAACTTTTTTGAAGCAATATCCCGCTGAAAATTTAAAAATTCAAAGTTAATGATTTTTCAAATTCTTTGACAACGAAATTGTATTCAAAATCGAATTTATGAAACAAAGTTCCCACAAATGTTTCCTGTAAAACAAGTAATTTTATAGTTATTATGGAATTGTTCCATTCTATGGTAAAAAATGATATTTCGAAGGGTCGTCTTTTCATTGAAATACAATGGAGGATCAAATTTACCTGTCGAGTGTCAAAAATACCCCGTGACATCATTCTAGATTTCTTAGTGGCAGCATGTCCCAGTTTCCCTGGTTTCCATAATTATTATTGTATAAAAGAGATGTTACATTACATTCTTCAAAAACTAACACCCTGTTTCTCGAAAACTAAGCCGTTTATAAAACAGGTGAATGCGATCTTTTCGCATAAAATAATAATTTCTGCAATAGTTTTCAGTATATAAGTTGCATTCTGTATCTCGTCAATAAATAAGAAAGAAGTGCAGATTTTAAAAATATTTTGAGTTCTGTAGTTTATAAAAGTAAACCACAACTAAAAATGTATTGTTATTATTTTAAAAAAAGTAAAAACTACATTGGTTATATCACACTTTCATGTTTTTATGAAAGTAAAAATAAAGGTTCGTAGAATAATAGAACATACCTACTTAACACCATCATTTTTTCATATTATATTTCAATATTCAAATTTGCACAATTTGATACCCTAAATATCAAATAATTCCATAATGACTGTGATTCCATAATACTCTAAAATACTTCCAGAAAAAAATATTATTTATTTCGAGGAAAAAAACTTAAAAACCACATACATTGTTTTGATGAAATATATATTAGCACTTCGTATACATTTTCAGTTAGTTTTTTTAAAGATAATTTGAATTAAAAAAAATACTGTGATATTCATACTAAGCCTTTCAGAAATATATTTTCTTAGTTGCCACAAATATTATTGTTTTCTATTTTCTATTGTCTATTTAGATTATTGTTATATCGAGAAGAAATTTTAAACAGGATGTTACAAAATTGATATTGTTTATGCAATTGGTTTGTACTTTGTAACATTTTTGATGGAGGAACTAATTAGTCCAAGAATCCAAAACAATATTAAAGGTCGGTTATGATTAAAAATTATAATTAATGATATTGTGAGGAATAAATAGTCAACGGATCCGATCAGGATTAAATTACAACCACAATCTCCAGTAAACAGCCAAGATAATTCTTCAGCAGAACCACCAGATATTATACCGGTTTCAAAATTACTATGGCACAATTGAGAAAACCAACGGATGATCTATATATTTTGATTAGTGTCTACGGAAGGGATTGGCTAATCTACAAGACCCTATAGACTATGCCACTAGAACATTGTATGTGAATAACATTTTATATTTTTCTAAATATTTATTTGAGCCACATTCACGCGAAAATTTCGTACAATCAAAATAATTCTAGACGCACCAGAATAAGAGAATAAAGTCGTAGGTTACATACGGACACCGGATTCGGATTCAGCGACCCCAAAACCGTATAGGTATGTACTTTATTGGCAATTGATTATTTGCATTTGATCTTGAACTAACATTAACCCAGATCTGATCGGGTCAAACCGTTACCACCGAGATAGGTCGGTGGTAACGGTCAAACGGACACCAGATTCGGATTCAGTGAGAGCAAAAATATATAGATACTTGTCTTTCGGCCCTCCTACTTTTTTTTGTGGGGCTGTGTAATGAATCTAAGTTTATGAGGTGAACTTAAATAACACTGGGGAACAATTTTCAATATAATTTCTGCTAACTTTGATTTTCCAGCTGTTTTAGACCTAGATAAGCATGCTGCTTTCAAAACTGCAGTCAGTTTCGTGCTTTATTTGTCGAATTAATTAAACTGCTTACCCATATCTCCACCACTAATGGCTAGTAATACTTATTAGGGAGACATATTGCGACAAACTATTTAATCATAAGCCGCACCGAGTTTTACGTAAGTATCTCTACTCACTTTCAAGATAATAAAAAAATATATTTTTTGCAATCTTGAACACCCTGTGTCACGAAAACGAAGCATTTGTGGCCCTATGTTTGTATACAGGGTGATTCAGAATTTGTCCAAAAAAAATTTTGGATGTACAGGGAACTCTTACAAATACAATTTTGTAAAGAGAAAATAAAAAATGGCAGTTCGAAAATGATTTAAAAATACACTTCTGCATGGCACTGGAAACTGGTCCATTGTAAAACCTGACCTCGCACAATGCGACTGGCATGGTGACAGAGTGCGATAAAAACGGACAAACACTTTTGCAAGGAAAGAAATAAATAGAATTTTACAGCACTTATTTTATATCAGCAAATTCAACTGCTTTTGCCGTTACTGTTATTATTAATTAATAAAATTAATTTGTGTTTTTAAATAATAAAATAATTTGACATACCCGATGTTACAACAACTGTTCAAAACTTTATTCACCGACGTGTAAACACATTTGGGTCCGTCTCACTCAGTTTCTATGAACTAGTGGCTATACACGCAAACCATTTTTGACACTAACTACTAGAAAATTATTGTAAACACCACAGATAACAGGTAAACACTATCGCAACGACGATTGTAAAATCGGATTTCAGTATTCAGAGTCGCTGAGTCACGTGACTCTCCCCGCGTTTTGCGAATGACGCTAGAGACTACAGTTATCCAGCTATGTAATGTTTGAATGTACTACGACTTCAATAATTTTTTTCTCTGAAACTATAAAGATTTTACAATTTTTTTTTACGATATTGACTCCATTTCTCATGCCGCACCTATTTCCAAATTTTTTTTTAGATAATTTGTGAATCACCCTGTATATTGTTAGAAACACAAATGGCTGTGACCACACAAAAAAATGTCTGTACTTTTCATGCGACATATGTTTTCCGTAGTATTTTTGCCTCCTGATCACGAATCCGGTGTCATAATTGAGCTATCACATTACAGGAATTTCCTAATCTCAAAAAACAGGTTAAAAATAGCAAAAGTGCGAAACAGTGCTAGGAAAAATACAAAAAAAATTCTCTATATTCAAATGTTCATTTATACGGTTACGGCCCCTCCGAACGTGAATTCGCGGTCAGATACGATGTTTTTTTTTAACCTCAAGAAAACGAGTCAATTAAGATCAGTTATCACGAATTTTCAAATTCGCGCCAAATTTGGTATACGGGGGTTTTCCGGGTCGCTGATCACGGATCCGAAGTAAATTTTGCAAAATTCAATTTCCAAAAAATAACACATTCGCGGCAATATTGTTTCAAAATTATTTTGTAAATTTATCTGAACACCAAGAAAAAAAACAAAATATGTTAAAATCTTTAACTTATATCTAAAAAACGAAATACGGACGGGCTCATGTTATAAAAACTTTTTATCTTATTTTTCACGCCACCGAGTGAAAAGCCGCCATGAAAGCGAGGCCGGCCAGTAGAAGATATCCCGTGATTCAGGCGATCTATACCAAGGCGATGCTGTATATCGAGGAATCGCATTGTCGTGATGGTCTAGGCCGNTTTTTTCTAGATTTTATTCTTAGTTCACGCAGAGGTACAATCACAGAAAAAATAATGTAACTTACTATGTCTAGTATTACTACCAAAAAGTGCATAAATATAAAATGGGTGCAACACTATCAAAAAAAATTAAAACTTCTTATGACCATCTTAGGTACTCCTGATTTCCCAATTGTGACACCATTATCATCTGTTTGTTAGTAGTAGTTAAAAATGTAAGGAAGACTTTGATTTTGACATAAACAGATGAAAATTGTTTGTGGAACTACAACGTTTTTAGAGAACAAGACACTGGCTTTCCAGCTAGTCGCGTGTGTGCGTTGTGTTTTGTTTACGTATCATTTTTATACCTGCACCACTATAGTAGCTCGACTTCAATTATTATGTGCGTCAATGTTTTAAATATATGCGAAGTTGCAGAAGGGATTTTTGATGGACCCCAGATCCGTAAGATGTTAAAGGATCACATTTTTGTTACTAAAATAAATGGAAACAAGAAAGCAGCATGGTTATATTTTAAGGAAGTAATTGAAAATTTTCTAGGAAATCGAAATCCAAACTATAAAAATAGTGCGAATTTGATAGAAGGCTTTAAAAACCTAGGCAGCTTGACATGAACTCATCATGGATATTTCCTTATCAATGTCAAAGTCAACATATCTATTTTTATTAACTATCCGCCGAATAATTTTTATTAATAATGCTAACCTTGGAGCAACGAATTTATCTTGTGAAACGTTATGGAATCGGTAATATTTCATATCGATATGCAATATAATTTTTTTATGAAAAGTATCCATAACTCGTAGAGCAAGCTAATTATAAAATTCGGCACCACTGATGATGTAAAGAATATTAAAAAGATAAAAATGAACAGATGATAACGATGCTGCTACTGTTGTGGTTATGAACTCTGTACAAGATAATCCAAAGTTGTCACTCAGGCAAAGGTCAGAAAATATAGAAATTAGCAGGTCTCATATTTAAAGAATTTTAGTAGACAACAAAATCTATCCAATTAAACCAGTGTTTAATCGTCGTTTGGACTTTTGTTTAACAATGGGCGAGAAACTTATTGCAAACAGATTCTTTCATCACCAGATTTTATTTACTGACGAATCAACTAATGGCGTTGGTGTCCTCTCAAAATTGTAGATACTGGAAAACATAATCCAAATATTCGATTGATAACCCATAGTGAAAAATTTTAAAAAGTGTCTGATGTGGCATAATATTATATCATAAAATAATTAGTCCGTACTTTTGTTAAGAAAATCTTAATCAAAATTCATATTTGGAAATTATCAATAATATTGTTTTGGCAGAACTACATAGCGAAAATTTAAAGTTCAGAAGAAAACTAATATTTCAACAAGACACTGGCTTGACGTTCACTTCCCGAACAACTGGCTCGTACGTTATGGACCAATACCTTGGTCTTCATGGGCACCCGACTTGTCCCCATTAGATTATTTCTCATGAGGGTACCTAAAGCAAAAAGTATATTCAAACTATTTTGACGATAACATTAATTTATTTAAACAAAAATTTCATGGAACTGTTGCCACCATAAACGAAGAAATGATATCGTCTGTGTACAAAAAATTTCATTCAAATTTCACTGAATTTTACTCAACATTGTATCAATTTCTGTCCACACCCGATTGAGTGAAATTTTCGCTATATTAGTATGAGTACAACTGAGTGAAACTCTTACATCAGAAATGATTGAATTTTACTCAAATCCGAGTTACTGCTAACTAAAAATAATGTCTCAAATCTACATTTTTTTTATAGTATACAGGGTGTTTGGAAAAGTTAGTAGGTAGACAATTTAAGGGGTGAAAGTAGGTCCTAAAATAGTAAAAAGAATTCCTATAAACATTGGTCCTCCGGAGCGCCGTTACTGGGATATGGCCCTCCAACCAAAGGGGTCTTATCATTTGGATATTTTTTAAAATAACTTTCTTTCTGATTAAGATAACGGAATGAAAATTGTAGGTAATAATCATACCATAAGGGTCTTTAACTACAATAAGTTTCATGAAAATCGGTTATAAATAAAGATAGTTTTGCACCTAACTACTTATTTTTTAATAAATTAGACTTTTTTGAAGAAATATTGTCTCTATTTTTTTTCGAATTCTGCGTAGTTTAGTCAGAAATAATTATTTTTTAAATAATGTATGGCTCAGAACAGTAACTTTTTTTAACATTTTGACATAGTAGGCATCTTCCATGGTGACAGTTTCGTTGTAATGATATTTTCGGGTGCTATCGTTTAAATTCTTACGTTTCTTTATCTTCTTAGTTGTGATCTTTGTGCTTGACTTTGCATTTCATTCGATTTTTTTACAACCATTAATCATCATGAGCAAACGCTCCTCTTACACTCGCAGTAGAATTACGTTCAAAAAATCTTAAAATTACTTCGTCTAAATCATATATCTTGGAGTTAGGGCTCCTGATTCCAAAGCTCTTGCATGCATTTTCCGAAATAATCTTGCAGAGGGTTGCCTTATATCAGGAAAACGTTGTCGATACTCTCTTTGAGCCGCTAGACTATTTCCATTACAGAAACCATAAATAAAATGCCTATCGGCATATTCACGGTTAGTAAAAGCATGATGGTTTATGGTTGTAAAAAAATAAATTTTTTACTAACTTTTCCACACTGAAATTCACGACTCACATTTGTTTAGCATGACGTTTTTTTTGGTTATATTATGTATTTGTAGTAAGTATGAGAAACATATTGGAAGTTTTGGCAAAAAGGTAAGTAAATACTAAATTGAGCAAGTTTTCCCATTAAATATAGAGAAATGTGTTATGTTTGTTTACACACAAAAGAAAAATATTTATTATTTATTTATGATGTCTAAACATTCATATTGTTAAAAGATTGTTTTTTATCTGTCAACTTTCCATTTTGTTTGTGTGTTTAGAAAACAGGTTTAACAGAAAATATAAAGTATGTGAATAGAATTGTTTGTTTGTATGCAACATTAATAACCGCACCATTATTCCATGACTAGAAATTGGCCAATGGTCAATGATTTGGGATCGAGGGGGGTTATCCCTCTTTATAAGATTAATAACCACATTGGAATTGCTAATAAATACTGTTTTATAAATTTTGCAGTACCTATCTTTTTTACGTTTATTTAAACGAGTTAAATACGATTTTACCATTATAAATCGTAATATTGTATATATTTTTAAATATTAAAAGGAAGTAGTATTAGGGTCGTATGACACTATGCTAAAATTATAACTAATTTCAGTAATTAACTAAGAACTTTTTAATCTTGCATAGTATCATACAGAAACTGCATCATTTTTGTTGCAATTTGTGGATGATACTATGCCTGATTAAAAAGTTCTTAATTAATTACTGAAATTAGTTCTAATTTTAGTATAGTGTCATATACGACCCTTAGAATGTATTTTCAGAAGCCCGCGCAAATTGGCATCTGTTTTACCGGCGGTAGATAATAAAGTAATCATCATTATCGTCTCGGCTATCTTTAGTTCCATTTTTTTGGGCGGCCAGACACAGTGAGGGAGCCAGTTGTTGTCTTTTAATGTCAGTGGTGTTTCGATTTTGGTATTATGAAAACGACCTTCTTGTATTATATGTTTTGTGG
>NW_019416437.1:1750710-1790359 GCF_000390285.2 Anoplophora glabripennis
GCTTTAAGCTTGATAACGGGGAAATAATAAACAACTGATTTAAGGGTTGTTGTTGGGGTGCATTCCGGTGGTAACAAAGGCTATTAATAGTTGTTATAAGTCAATACAAATATAATTTTAACAATTTACTTAAAATTTATTATGGCTTTCAGCCTTATACAGGGGATATAAGATATTACCTGTTTAAGGGTAGTTGACGAGGTGGGTTCTGATGGCAACGAAGGGCAGTAATAGTATTTATAAGTCAATATAAATGTTATCGCAAAATTTTAAGACATATTTAATGTGATAGCATTCTTGATATTTGGAATAAAATACTGGACCTTTCCGAGGGTAGTTCATAGTGATAGGGTAGTTTCCGGTGGCAACAAAGGGCGGCAATAGTTTTTGTAAATGGATATAAATTAAAATTAAACTTTTTAAATCAAATTTAATGTGGCTTTTTAAGCTTGATTGGAAATATAAGTAATGACAGTTTTAAGGGTTGTTGACAGGGTGTCCTCCGATAGTGACAAAAGATCCGAATGTTTCTTTAAAATCAGTATAAAAGTAATGTTAACAACCTGTCAAATATAGGGTGATACGGGGCTAATTTTCTAAAATACATGTAACTAAGTTTTAAGGGTGGTTAATATCCGATGATGGGGAAGTATTGTTTTCGTTCACAGAAGTCATAATTTAGTTTGTAAAATCATTATAAATACGATTTTGGAACTTCAGGTACATAACAGTTTGAGTAAATTCGAGCTTGTTTGAAATTATTTGTGCAACGCGTGACTTGCTCAAACAGGTTTGAACGTGTATATGGATGTTTGAAGGTGTTGTACAACGTAATAATAAGATAATAAGAGGTGTAATCAGTTTCAGTATTTCGAAGAAAGTAGTGTAATCCATCCTTAAATAATTTTTATAGTCTAAGGGAGATGAATGTTGCAATTCCCTCTTTTTCAACCAGTCTTTAGTCCAAATTATTTGCTTCTGTAGACATTTTTAAGAACAAAATTAATTTAAGAACAAAATTAACGATGCCATTCGGGCGCGAACAAACTGCTTAAAAATATAAAAAATTGCCTATTTCCAATAAATTTGCACAAACTGTGGTATCGTGTACCATCACCAAGTTGTACAACATTATGCTGTACAACAAAAGTTTGCGCAAATTGTTTGATCGTGTATGGGGCCTATTATGTGCGACGAAACTAATTGATCAAGGACCCGCTTAATCATTTGTGCCGGGAAAGTGAGCACCCACTCGCTGATAAGGGGATATCCAGTTGGTTCATGCGCCTTTTGTTGACATCAGTAGAAAGATGGAGTCCGGAGAGTAGCTCTGAGCCAGCGTTCTTCTGCCATCACTGGATTTCTTTGGACTCTGGAAGATAGTCCACCCTCTAGTTTATTCCAAGTCATCGGGATAAGCAGTGAAGTGAGTTCAAGTCCGGGTTTTAACTGACCCTTAAAAGTTATAGCAGAGGGTTTCTACTTACCCTGTATAATGTTTTGCACTATTCCTAACACTGCAGTTCTGTGACTCTATTATCTAAGAGATGGCTAGCGCTAGTTTTTTAGGATAGGTTCCCTGTATGAGATCGAGTGAGTGATAACTATAGAGCTAGTTAACCCGTATTGATCTTCGTCGTAGGTAGGACAGACTAGACGAAAAGCTGGAGCAAGACGCTTTTAAAATGCGACTAACTCGGATCGGAATAACTTTTATAAAAAAAAATGTATTTATTTAAAAATTATTTATTGGGCAGATAAATAATAATGAGCATGTATATTAGATTTAGAATTATACAATACAAGATAATAATTTATTTATGCGATACGTACATAGATGTAATAATGTCGAGTATACACTCTTGGCGGGCATCCATCTGCTGTGTGCAGAGGTGTGGTTGGAGGGTTCGAGTAAAATCGATGGCGGCGGCGAGAAAATTGGAAGCATAGGCGAATACCGTACTCAACAACGTCATGGATGGAGCTATCCGCCCCATCTCTTGAGGTGTGCAGAGCTGATTGGAAAGATAAGCGAATTTTGAAGGCGAAGGAACTGGAAATACGACAATATAAGTTTTGGTAGAAATATGAGAAAAATAGCGAAGTGGCTTATTTAATCAGTGGAAATAGACACAATTTTAGTACCTATACCGACCTGTATACATTTATATTATTTCAAAACGTATTGATAAAATGTTATGGAATATATCAACTTATGTATACATACCGATTTTCATTACTCTACATTCAATAATAAAAATGATATGGAAGAAATAAGGAAAGTCAAGTTGGGCATGAAAATTTGTAACTTTTTTGTAATTGAACCAACTCTTTATAATATGTCCTACTTCGGAAGATACTAATGGTGTACAGCTTCAAAGTGACCACACTGTGTATAGTTGGTTTATTCTAAAAGTTACATTTTGGTTATAAAATATTCATAAAACTATTATTAGCAAATGAAAAAATAACAAAGAATATTATGTTAATTATGTTATGTAAAAAATGGCTTCAAAACAGGAACTATCCACCTTTCTACCAAGTACATATACGTTAAATTTTTTTAATAGAATCCGTAATTCTCTATAATAAAATTTTATATGTATGTATTCGAATAATAAATAGGTATTATTAAATAAAGACAATAACGGGTGAATTTATAATTTGGCATTATGGACATGACGCTGTATTAAACTTATTTAAATCATATGAATTGTGATTCAACACAATGACATTTGCATTTGGAATTTGTCACAACGCAACTTCACAGAGATTTCACAAATGCTACGTTTTTATTTGATTTTTTTTTATTAATTTTGAATTTAAACGTGATGTTTAAAAAAAAATGTGTCGCCGCTCATGATGAATTTTTCTAGGAATGGAAATTTTTTTTCATGAAATACAGGGTTTGAAAGTTTTGTATTTTCTCGTTTTTCAAAATATAGCCAAAATAATTTTAGTAATTTGAATGAAATTTGGGTTGTGAATATGTATTTTATATGCGTATATTTTAGTAGCCTAGCCAGGGGCGTGCCTACAAACTGGTGCCAGTATAATTACTTATATGTAGATATAAGTAACTTATTTCCAGTCGCGAATACGAGAGTACAAATTAACAAATAACTAAAAATTAAATACTAAAAATAAATATAATAAAATATAACATTTACCTGTGCAAATATTTCCTTAGGTCAAATAGCAACACAAATACTAGAGGATGTATCCACTAAAAATCTCAAAATTCGACGACAGAATTTTAATAATTCGATTAGAACATTTAATTCCTAATTGTATTTCGTAGAAAAAAGATCTGTTCCAATAGATTTAGATAGGTAACGAAGTATTTTCAACTTACTAATTTTAACCCTGAAATAAACTTATCATATTTAAATAAATCGAGAGTAGCTCTGAAATTACAATTTTTATTTAATTGGGTGTTGCTGCAAGAAATGGCACTTAATTAAATAAAAAATATACAAGTAAATAATTACAGACAATTAGATATTACTAATTTCAAAAAAAATATGTTTGTTATAAATACGATTTTAAATATGTCATCAAATTTTCAAAACAATTATGGGAATAGAAAACTTTTTTGAAGCAATATCCCGCTGAAAATTTAAAAATTCAAAGTTAATGATTTTTTAAATTCTTTGACAACGAAATTGTATTCAAAATCGAATTTATGAAACAAAGTTCCCACAAATGTTTCCTGTAAAACAAGTAATTTTATAGTTATTATGGAATTGTTCCATTCTATGGTAAAAAATGATATTTCGAAGGGTCGTCTTTTCATTGAAATACAATGGAGGATCAAATTTACCTGTCGAGTGTCAAAAATACCCCGTGACATCATTCTAGATTTCTTAGTGGCAGCATGTCCCAGTTTCCCTGGTTTCCATAATTATTATTGTATAAAAGAGATGTTACATTACATTCTTCAAAAACTAACACCCTGTTTCTCGAAAACTAAGCCGTTTATAAAACAGGTGAATGCGATCTTTTCGCATAAAATAATAATTTCTGCAATAGTTTTCAGTATATAAGTTGCATTCTGTATCTCGTCAATAAATAAGAAAGAAGTGCAGATTTTAAAAATATTTTGAGTTCTGTAGTTTATAAAAGTAAACCACAACTAAAAATGTATTGTTATTATTTTAAAAAAAGTAAAAACTACATTGGTTATATCACACTTTCATGTTTTTATGAAAGTAAAAATAAAGGTTCGTAGAATAATAGAACATACCTACTTAACACCATCATTTTTTCATATTATATTTCAATATTCAAATTTGCACAATTTGATACCCTAAATATCAAATAATTCCATAATGACTGTGATTCCATAATACTCTAAAATACTTCCAGAAAAAAATATTATTTATTTCGAGGAAAAAAACTTAAAAACCACATACATTGTTTTGATGAAATATATATTAGCACTTCGTATACATTTTCAGTTAGTTTTTTTAAAGATAATTTGAATTAAAAAAAATACTGTGATATTCATACTAAGCCTTTCAGAAATATATTTTCTTAGTTGCCACAAATATTATTGTTTTCTATTTTCTATTGTCTATTTAGATTATTGTTATATCGAGAAGAAATTTTAAACAGGATGTTACAAAATTGATATTGTTTATGCAATTGGTTTGTACTTTGTAACATTTTTGATGGAGGAACTAATTAGTCCAAGAATCCAAAACAATATTAAAGGTCGGTTATGATTAAAAATTATAATTAATGATATTGTGAGGAATAAATAGTCAACGGATCCGATCAGGATTAAATTACAACCACAATCTCCAGTAAACAGCCAAGATAATTCTTCAGCAGAACCACCAGATATTATACCGGTTTCAAAATTACTATGGCACAATTGAGAAAACCAACGGATGATCTATATATTTTGATTAGTGTCTACGGAAGGGATTGGCTAATCTACAAGACCCTATAGACTATGCCACTAGAACATTGTATGTGAATAACATTTTATATTTTTCTAAATATTTATTTGAGCCACATTCACGCGAAAATTTCGTACAATCAAAATAATTCTAGACGCACCAGAATAAGAGAATAAAGTCGTAGGTTACATACGGACACCGGATTCGGATTCAGCGACCCCAAAACCGTATAGGTATGTACTTTATTGGCAATTGATTATTTGCATTTGATCTTGAACTAACATTAACCCAGATCTGATCGGGTCAAACCGTTACCACCGAGATAGGTCGGTGGTAACGGTCAAACGGACACCAGATTCGGATTCAGTGAGAGCAAAAATATATAGATACTTGTCTTTCGGCCCTCCTACTTTTTTTTGTGGGGCTGTGTAATGAATCTAAGTTTATGAGGTGAACTTAAATAACACTGGGGAACAATTTTCAATATAATTTCTGCTAACTTTGATTTTCCAGCTGTTTTAGACCTAGATAAGCATGCTGCTTTCAAAACTGCAGTCAGTTTCGTGCTTTATTTGTCGAATTAATTAAACTGCTTACCCATATCTCCACCACTAATGGCTAGTAATACTTATTAGGGAGACATATTGCGACAAACTATTTAATCATAAGCCGCACCGAGTTTTACGTAAGTATCTCTACTCACTTTCAAGGTAATAAAAAAATATATTTTTTGCAATCTTGAACACCCTGTGTCACGAAAACGAAGCATTTGTGGCCCTATGTTTGTATACAGGGTGATTCAGAATTTATCCAAAAAAAATTTTGGATGTACAGGGAACTCTTACAAATACAATTTTGTAAAGAGAAAATAAAAAATGGCAGTTCGAAAATGATTTAAAAATACACTTCTGCATGGCACTGGAAACTGGTCCATTGTAAAACCTGACCTCGCACAATGCGACTGGCATGGTGACAGAGTGCGATAAAAACGGACAAACACTTTTGCAAGGAAAGAAATAAATAGAATTTTACAGCACTTATTTTATATCAGCAAATTCAACTGCTTTTGCCGTTACTGTTATTATTAATTAATAAAATTAATTTGTGTTTTTAAATAATAAAATAATTTGACATACCCGATGTTACAACAACTGTTCAAAACTTTATTCACCGACGTGTAAACACATTTGGGTCCGTCTCACTCAGTTTCTATGAACTAGTGGCTATACACGCAAACCATTTTTGACACTAACTACTAGAAAATTATTGTAAACACCACAGATAACAGGTAAACACTATCGCAACGACGATTGTAAAATCGGATTTCAGTATTCGGAGTCGCTGAGTCACGTGACTCTCCCCGCGTTTTGCGAATGACGCTAGAGACTACAGTTATCCAGCTATGTAATGTTTGAATGTACTACGACTTCAATAATTTTTTTCTCTGAAACTATAAAGATTTTACAATTTTTTTTTACGATATTGACTCCATTTCTCATGCCGCACCTATTTCCAAATTTTTTTTTAGATAATTTGTGAATCACCCTGTATATTGTTAGAAACACAAATGGCTGTGACCACACAAAAAAATGTCTGTACTTTTCATGCGACATATGTTTTCCGTAGTATTTTTGCCTCCTGATCACGAATCCGGTGTCATAATTGAGCTATCACATTACAGGAATTTCCTAATCTCAGAAAACAGGTTAAAAATAGGAAAAGTGCGAAACAGTGCTAGGAAAAATACAAAAAAAATTCTCTATATTCAAATGTTCATTTATACGGTTACGACCCCTCCGAACGTGAATTCGCGGTCAGATACGATGTTTTTTTTTAACCTCAAGAAAACGAGTCAATTAAGATCAGTTATCACGAATTTTCAAATTCGCGCCAAATTTGGTATACGGGGGTTTTCCGGGTCGCTGATTACGGATCCGAAGTAAATTTTGCAAAATTCAATTTCCAAAAAATAACACATTCGCGGCAATATTGTTTCAAAATTATTTTGTAAATTTATCTGAACACCAAGAAAAAAAACAAAATATGTTAAAATCTTTAACTTATATCTAAAAAACAAAATACGGACGGGCTCATGTTATAAAAACTTTTTATCTTATTTTTCACGCCACCGAGTGAAAAGCCGCCATGAAAGCGAGGCCGGCCAGTAGAAGATATCCCGTGATTCAGGCGATCTATACCAAGGCGATGCTGTATATCGAGGAATCGCATTGTCGTGACGGTCTAGGCCGAACGGAGTAGACTTTAAGACTCTCCACGTGGACCTAGTGCATTTTGCTTCGTGATGCACGCTGAACGTAATCTTATCGCAATTGCTCACTTTTCATGCGCAGAGTGTACGTCTTTTTCTTACTATATAAGAGCATTTATCCCAAATTTGTAGTTAGTTTATTTACATCTTTCATTTGTAATTTGCGTGTAGTTTTACTTTTTTACATTAGGACCTCTGCTCTTGGATTATTTTTTCTTCATATCAGGGTGAGTTTCTGGTTATAATTTTTCTTTTCATATTTGCACTTTCCTTTTTTTCACATAGGTACATAACAACATTTCAACCTACCTAGATTCAACTTTTGTTGTAATGTCATTAACTTGTAGTTTTTACATAGGTAGATTTTATACCTACCAAAAATGTGTGGGTACTATAAAATTTACCTATTCATACTCGTAATATAATTTTTCTACTAGTTCTACCAGTTTAATATTTCAAGCAAAACAGTACCCAGTAAAATAGAGTATTATGTATAAGGAAAATATTGATTGGTACAGTTGCTTTCATTATACGGGACCAATTTGTTTAAATATATCTAGGCAATTATTAAACTTAAATTAATTGTTATGTTTTGCTATATATTCATATTAAATAATTTATTAATTTTTTAGATATGTGCATTCACATATGAAATAGTTACTTAATGAGTATCATGTAAATTAGTTTTAAAATATAATGTAGGTACCTAAATTCTCTGTACAATAATTTTAGTAAATTTAAATGTAGCGTTGAATAGGTACTTAGGAAGTATGTGAATACACACCTGTATCGGTCAAATGATAAAAGCAACAAAACATACCTGAATAGAATAATATATTTATAAAGGGTCTAGCAGGATAAGATAAGGTCAGCGGCCCAAGAAAGGTATTTTGAAAATGACTTGTGTGGTAACATCGGCAAGATATAAATCTACCATTGACACAAATTCAGCCTCGCATCTCGCTGCGTTCTGGTGATAATTGATCAAATAGGCGCTAGAGTGGGTATTTTTCAAAATTGTTTTTTTCGAAAACTATTGCAGCTATCTTAATGAAACAAAAACTGTTCGTTAGAAAAAACATTAGTCTACATTATATATTTTTTATAGAATTTTTCTGTCTTACTTACTATTAAAAAAAATAAAAATATTTTTTTTCTAGATTTTATTCTTAGTTCACGCAGAGGTACAATCACAGAAAAAATAATGTAACTTACTATGTCTAGTATTACTACCAAAAAGTGCATAAATATAAAATGGGTGCAACACTATCAAAAAAAATTAAAACTTCTTATGACCATCTTAGGTACTCCTGATTTCCCAATTGTGACACCATTATCATCTGTTTGTTAGTAGTAGTTAAAAATGTAAGGAAGACTTTGATTTTGACATAAACAGATGAAAATTGTTTGTGGAACTACAACGTTTTTAGAGAACAAGACACTGGCTTTCCAGCTAGTCGCGTGTGTGCGTTGTGTTTTGTTTACGTATCATTTTTATACCTGCACCACTATAGTAGCTCGACTTCAATTATTATGTGCGTCAATGTTTTAAATATATGCGAAGTTGCGGAAGGGATTTTTGATGGACCCCAGATCCGTAAGATGTTAAAGGATCACATTTTTGTTACTAAAATAAATGGAAACAAGAAAGCAGCATGGTTATATTTTAAGGAAGTAATTGAAAATTTTCTAGGAAATCGAAATCCAAACTATAAAAATAGTGCGAATTTGATAGAAGGCTTTAAAAACCTAGGCAGCTTGACATGAACTCATCATGGATATTTCCTTATCAATGTCAAAGTCAACATATCTATTTTTATTAACTATGCGCCGAATAATTTTTATTAATAATGCTAACCTTGGAGCAACGAATTTATCTTGTGAAACGTTATGGAATCGGTAATATTTCATATCGATATGCAATATAATTTTTTTATGAAAAGTATCCATAACTCGTAGAGCAAGCTAATTATAAAATTCGGCACCACTGATGATGTAAAGAATATTAAAAAGATAAAAATGAACAGATGATAACGATGCTGCTACTGTTGTGGTTATGAACTCTGTACAAGATAATCCAAAGTTGTCACTCAGGCAAAGGTCAGAAAATATAGAAATTAGCAGGTCTCATATTTAAAGAATTTTAGTAGACAACAAAATCTATCCAATTAAACCAGTGTTTAATCGTCGTTTGGACTTTTGTTTAACAATGGGCGAGAAACTTATTGCAAACAGATTCTTTCATCACCAGATTTTATTTACTGACGAATCAACTAATGGCGTTGGTGTCCTCTCAAAATTGTAGATACTGGAAAACATAATCCAAATATTCGATTGATAACCCATAGTGAAAAATTTTAAAAAGTGTCTGATGTGGCATAATATTATATCATAAAATAATTAGTCCGTACTTTTGTTAAGAAAATCTTAATCAAAATTCATATTTGGAAATTATCAATAATATTGTTTTGGCAGAACTACATAGCGAAAATTTAAAGTTCAGAAGAAAACTAATATTTCAACAAGACACTGGCTTGACGTTCACTTCCCGAACAACTGGCTCGTACGTTATGGACCAATACCTTGGTCTTCATGGGCACCCGACTTGTCCCCATTAGATTATTTCTCATGAGGGTACCTAAAGCAAAAAGAATATTCAAACTATTTTGACGATAACATTAATTTATTTAAACAAAAATTTCATGGAACTGTTGCCACCATAAACGAAGAAATGATATCGTCTGTGTACAAAAAATTTCATTCAAATTTCACTGAATTTTACTCAACAATGTATCAATTTCTGTCCACACTTTTTACAGGAATTTAGAAAAATATTTAAAAAATGTGTAGTACCTACTGCTTCGTCGTTGTTGTTGATTCCAGTTCTAATTTGTATTTTTGTGTTTTTTAATTAGAAACGCTACTGTTATTTGGTTTGGCAGTTGTTAATAGTAGAACAATTTCGGAGCCGGTTCCACGTCGCCGGTTTAAGTTACTTGACGTTCAAGAGACATATTCCTCTTTTCAAAAACTCGAAAACCTATTTACTTCTGAGGAAGAGACATGTCTCTCGAAACGTCAAAAAACCTAAACCATTTTTATATTATATTAAATTTAAAAAAAGTTTGCTTATTATTATTATTTCTTACAATTTCTGTCTGCTTTAAAATAGTTAAAAATCGCTTCTTCATATTTGCAAAGTGTGATTATTCTTCTTTTTTGAGTATTTAAGCATTTTTTGAGTTTCACATTTTGAAAATGTTTAGACGTCCTGTCTGTTTTATTACATATTTTATTACTGNGCTGGTGAAAAGGGCGTAAAAGGATTTTCTTCTAAATTGATAAGTATAGCTTCTTCAAAGTTTACATTTCTGATATGCCGTCTTTGACCATTACCCTCACGCTTAGGTTGAATTTGGTCAGTTTCTCGCAACCTTCTATCCACAGCTGAAAAAGTTTGCCTGTGGGGAATCCGGCGATTTGGATATCTCTCATGGGACAATCTTGTTGCGGCAGCACAATTTTTGTGACATTCAAAAAATATTTGGAGCATATCAACATACTCA
Source organism: Anoplophora glabripennis (assembly GCF_000390285.2). Lineage (NCBI taxonomy): Eukaryota > Metazoa > Arthropoda > Insecta > Coleoptera > Cerambycidae > Anoplophora > Anoplophora glabripennis. Next base: position 1,761,453 of record NW_019416437.1, read on the forward strand.
TTGTTAGTAAAATGTGCCATAATTAAACAACTATTATTTGAAACCGTTGATGACACACACATCAACACAAAAATAGCAAATTGTTTACTCAGCAAATTTGTTTCCGATTTACCAGGAGCAACTATGATGTTGGTGAAGTATTCCCATACTTATCCTTAAACAAATCGTGTTAGATTGTGTTCAAAGGAAAGTGGGAACGGAACTACTTTCAAAATATTCTTTATAAAATTTTTACTTTAAAATAACGTTATGTTGTAGTATTACATTCGAGATTACAGTAGGTAGTATTAAATTAGATATTATTACTTAAATTAGACACTTAAAATAATTTTATTTGTTACATAAAGAATACTCCTAAATAAATTTATTAAAATTACTTTACGAGAAAGGCGTTTTTTTTGCTATTACAGAATGGTGTGTTGATGTGTTTGTTACTGCAACCATTGGCGCTGTAAAATTTCCGAAGTATGTTTTTCGTAAATTATCTATAAAAATAACTATTGCGTTTATCGAAAAATGCAAGAGAGAAAAAATGTTTGTTTTTAGTTGTTACGTCCGAAAATGTAAATAAAATATGTAATTTCATACAGGGTGAAAAATTCTTTGGAGTAATTTGTTGCATGTAGTCGACAGCAGCGCATCTGGTGGATATATTTAAACGATATTAATAGAAAGTATGTGTCCGCACTGGACAAATGTCTGTACAAAATATAAATGATTTACGCCACATCGTTCAAGATAAATTGAAGAAAATATTGGTTGGCTCTACAACATTCAAGACCCTGTAATTCCTCAGGAGTGCAACTTTTGTCTAAGGTATATTTAGTTCATTCGCCTTATTTTTTCATCTAGATGTACTGGTAGCGTTTGTGCTACTCTATTCAAAATCACCCTGTATATAATATGTTGCCAATTACAATTATTCATTCTTACAGAATTCTGTAATAGAATGGTCGAGGGATCACAGAGTCCACCACAAATTCAGCGAAACCGACGCTGATCCTCACAATGCCAAACGCGGATTCTTCTTTTCTCATGTCGGATGGCTCCTTTGCCGCAAACATCCCGATGTCAAGAGCAAAGGAAAGAGTGTTGATATGTCTNGGCCAGACACAGTGAGGGAGCCAGTTGTTGTCCTTTAATGTCAGTGGTGTTTCGATTTTGATATTATGAAAACGACCTTCTTGTATTATATGTTTTGTGATCATTAGTACCATTACAATGAAACTGTCACTATGAAAGATGCCTACTATGTAAAAATGTTTTAAAAAATGTTATTGTTCTGAGCCAAACATTATTTAAAAAATAATTATTTCTGACTAAACTACGCAGAATTCGATGACATTTTTTCTTCAAAAAAGTCTAATTCATTAAAAAATAATATTATTTGCTTGATTATTAAAAGGAATAAAAAAAATTCGAAAAATTTCTGTTAAGAGTAGTTACAAAACTATCCTTATTTACAACCGATTTTGATAAAACTTGTGGTAGTTAAAGACCCTTATGGTATGATTATTACTTACAATTTTCATTGCGTTATCTTAATCAGAAAGAAAATAATTTAAAAAAATATCCAAATGATAAGACCCCTTAGGAGGGCCATATTTCAGTAACAATGCTCCGGAGGACCAATGTTTATAGAACTTTTTATACTATTTTTGGCTCTACTTTCACCCCCTTAAATTTTGTATCAACTTTTCCAAACACCCTGTATATTAACTCTTGAAGTTAAGTGATGAAAATCGGTATTTTGTAATAACTTTTTTGTAATTTATTAAATTTGTATAATTTTAGGGTAAAAGCCATGTTATTTGGAATTAGGTCTACTAATGTGTGATGATAATGTCGGCCCGGAACAAATGTATATTTTTTTCAATTTTTTATTTAAATATTATTGTCATATATAAACTACTAAACAGTCATGATAGTTTCAATACAGGTTTGTTTTAGAGACAATAATGTAGGTATCGATTGGTTCACTGATAGGATATATAAATTGCCATAACCTATATTGTACGTTACAAATACAATAAATAACATTTTAACTATCCGTTTATTTAACTAAATACTAATCGAAACTTAATATAAGTATTGTCTTTAATTATTGTAATTAAATCACTGCATTTAAATACAGTTTTCACTAGAATACCAGATAAACCGATACTTGTCCAACTCCAAAGCACACCATATGCCATACTGCCATCCTCCACGCCAAGGTCACGAGATAACCTAATGGGGCGATGGGAACAGACAAAGATAATGCATATGGATATGAAAAATGGTGGGATCACTCAGTAATAAGGGCATTTACTCTGATTTAGGTACAAGTGTACCAAATACGAGTTTACGTTAGGACCTATATTTGAGTGAATGTACTCAGATTCAGTTTAAATATAATCACAAATGAGTAAAATGATCAAAATGCCCAATATTGAGTGAAAATGTACTCAATCATTTCACTCAATCGATTCACTTCGATTTTTTACAGGAATTTAAAAAAAAGATTTAAAAAATGTGTAGTACCTACTGCTTCGTCGTTGTTGTTAATTCCAGTTCTAATTTGTATTTTCGTGTTTTTTAATTAGAAAAACTACTGTTATTTGGTTTGGCAGTTGTTAATAATAGAACAATTTCGGGGCCGGTTCAACGTCGCCGGTTTAAGTTACTTGACGTTCAAGAGACATATCCCTCTTTTCAAAAACTCGAAAACCTACTTACTTCTGAGGAAGAGACATGTCTCTCGAAACGTCAAAAAACCTAAACCATAATAATTGGGTCTTACTTTTTGGAAGAAAATCTTGGTCAAAATTTGGAAACTGTCAATAATTTAGCCATTTTTATATTATATTAAATTTAAAAAAAGTTTGCTTATTATTATTATTATTATTATTATTTACAATTTCTGTCTGCTTTAAAATAGTTAAAAATCGCTTCTTCATATTTGCAAAGTGTGATTATTCTTCTTTTTTGAGTATTTAAGCATTTTTTGAGTTCTCGAACTTTGCTCAGAGAAAAATTTCACATTTTGAAAATGTTTAGACGTCCTGTCTGTTTTATTACATATTTTATTACTGCCCATGGCTTCGCAAGATAAGCAAAACTTTTTATCAAAAATCACTTTTTCTCGAAAAACAGTAAAAAAGTTTACAAGAATGTGGTGCTACTCCTTCCGGGGACACACTGTATATTCACGTTACTTATATCTTGGGAGATTTTAAAGCGAATTATACAAGGTAAAACTTTATTTATAGAATGTATATGTATAAGATATTTATGATATCTTGGCTTTTTCTTAAGTCTGGATTAATAAACTTTGTTTTTAAGATATAGAACCCCTATAAAACGCAGTAGGTACTCAAAATGTTTAATTTTTCTAATAAATTATTTAAGTTTGAAATGCTTTTGCAATACTAATAGAGATAATGACCTTAGATGTAATTTTGTAACTGGAAGATTCTTATGAAACATGTTATGATTTTGAAAATTTAAAATATTTTTCGATTTGCTTTTCAAGTGTGACTATGATATTTGTGTAATACAGTAGCATAATATGGTGATTTGACAATTCAGTGGTGTTATTTTACGAATTCACATAAACTTATGTGTAAAAATAAATTAGCTCCAATGTGGAGTATTCTTGGGTTTCTTGGATTTTCGTTATAATTTTGTAAATTTGTTTAATAAAAAAATTTCTCCGAAAATATTTTGAAATACATTTTGACTGAACATTATTTCTTTTTGTTCAGCAGTCTGAAAATGGCTCCAAATATTTCTATACCTACTGGAGTTCTCCACGAGCACGACGAAGAGGTGGTTGCAAAAGCCATTCCACCAGAGGTGGTCAAACCAAGTGACCGCAAACTTAAACTAGTTTGGAGGAATATCATCATTTTCGCCTATCTTCATACTGTGGCTGTGTATGGGATTTATTTAATGTTTGCTTGTGCCAAGATAGCAACATCCATATATGGTAAGTTGAACTTACAAAGTGTATATTCAATCCATGGAATATATTCTTCATAGAAATGTACAAAAAATAAATATTATATTATTGTTAATAGCTACATACTTACTCTTTTGCAATACAAGCTTGACCAATATGTCTGTTTAATATTTTACTTATATTTATGAAGCAACCAATCATCTTTGACCATTTGTTCTCTGTTGGAAAATTTATTGTATTTGTAATATAGGTATGCACCTACGTACTTAAAAATACCGGCGGAAGGTTCCCAATTTTCAATACTAATAGGTATATCTGTCAATAGTGCATAATTTTAAATTCCATTGATTACTCGATGAAGATACGTGCAAGTCGGTTGCGTCGAGCCAAGTTCATAAACATGAGAAACTCATGTGAGGTCATACAGCGCCGGTAGTAGTAATTATTTTACATTTGTTTATTATAATTAAAATTAGATTCAGGATGTCGATATTTTACTTATAAATCGGATTCAGTATCATTATTATCTAATTTTAGCTAATTTTAAAAAGTAAATACATTTTTCACATACAATATATTAGTATACCAGTATAAGCATTGGCAACATTAGTAATCAGCAATCAGCAGGGGACCTCATTATAAAAAAAAGTTGATGTAAACATGCATGGGTCGGAGAAATTTTTAAAATTGATTTTTTCCGTTTTTCTTTTGTATCTACACTGAAAGAAATGCGTTTTATTCTTAATTAGAATTCTATATGCCATTATAAGACCATTGTATACTATATGTGACAGTTAAACAGGTGAATATTGGATATAAAACGCATATTGCTAGCACAGTTGTATAGTAACTATAAACCTTACTCTTTATTAAATTATTGTATANGGTTGGGCCTACGACCTTAAAACGGTTTCAGAGGATATGATTAGGAAGCGTGTTTTAAGAACGGGAGATGGCAGCCATGAAATTTGGGGATGGGGCGACAAAGACCAAGACAAGGAAGATTACAATGATGCACTCATCACTCACAAAAAATGTTAAACAGTAGTTCCAGAAAAATAAGACCTATTTACTTAATATTTTTGCTGCATTATATTTTTTTATGAAAGGAGTTGATATTATGCCTCTATTTATTTTAATATATCAATCTAAGTTAAAATGATTTTTATTTATAAGCCTATTATTATTTAGTTTTTATAAATCTGCATTTCTTTGAAAACATAATATACTTTTATGACCAGTTATATTTAGTTTGTAAATGTGCAGTGAACGCATTTGTAATGAAACGAATCTTTTGACTAGACAGTTTCATAAACTCTGTTGAATTTAATTTAGCAATGATGTGTTTCAAACTGATGAAATAATTCTATATAAGGGTGGCTCATTTTATAAATTTCTCCTTGTTTCATTATTATTTTCAATTATATATTCAAGTCAACCAAAATCTATTAAATAATAGCCATACACAAAAAAGTTGTCTGTACTTTCCATGCGACATATGTTAACCGTAGTATTTTTGTCTCCTGATCACGAATCCGGTGTCAGAGTTCAGCTATTACATCACAGGAATTTCCTAACCTTAAAAAAACAGGATAAAAATAGAAAAAATTTACGAAAAAGTGCTAGGAAAAATACAATATTTTTTTTTTTCTATATTCAAAAGTTCATTTATATTGTTAAGACTCCGTCGAACGTGAATCCGCAGTCAGAATTGATGGTTCTTTTTCTAACCCCAAAAAAAAAACGAGTCAATTAAGGTCAGATAATCTAACGAATTTTCAAAAAATTACAGATTTGCGCCAAATTTGGTATACGGGGAATTTCGGGGTCGATCACGCATTCGAAGTCAATTCCGGTTTCAATAGTGCATTTGAAATTTTTTTCCGTACTCATTGGTTCCAATTTCTGTTTGTCCTTACTTATTGCTCTACCAGCTCTTCACAAATATGACTTGAATGGGTACTAGCTTCTTGTTTGGGCCCTCCAAAGGGAGACACTACCCTCTGAAGACAGTTGAAATGTAACAAATGTATAAAGATGTACCTTTTTTTATTCTTCCTGGATTGTTGTATTTCTTCACCATATGTGTCTTCAAATGTTCATTTTGTCTTTTACGACTTTACATCAAGTTTTTAAACAGTTTTAATTAAAAGTTTGTGGGATGCAAAATTTTTAACGGTCTCTCGCTGCCAATTTCAAAATCAACTAACTTTTTGTTTCCCGGTCTGTTTCCTAGTGACCGCACTTGCGTAAGTAGGTATGTTTTCAGTTTACGCTGCACTCTTGTTATAATGCTATTGAGTATAATTTTGAGAACTAATGAAAAAATCAATTTAATTTTAATTATAACTAAATATTCTTAATATTCTCTTTAATTCCTCTTTCCTTCAAATTTTGATTTCATGTGCTGATTTTTTAATTTATTGTCAAAGTTCTTCCCCTTTCAATTGAACCCCTTTCATATAGGCAACGTACAATGACATTGTACCTTGAGGCCGCATTTATACTTCTTGGTGGCAGGTGACGGATGTCAGGTGATAGGCGACAGGCGACGTCGCTTGTATCTGTTTTCCACTGTTTTAAATGCTACCATTTATAGTCTGGTTAGGTGGCAGGAGACGACACGGTGATGTCACCCGTATCTGTGATATGCGTCAACTGTAAGCGACATCATCCGCTCCACCCGCAGTAAAATCTATTTCTCCTTGGCGATTTTTGTTAAAATAAAGTCAAATGTCCCTATCCACATGCGCATTAATTCAAGAAACATTTCAGGATGGTCCCTGAGATCTCTGTAGAGATGATGAAATTCTCCATATTGACCACGAACTGCATTTACCAGGTGAACACTATTATTTTCTTCTTTTTCTTGTATTTCTATCTTCGTTTTCAGCCTCTAACACCAAAGCCACGACGCGTTTTAAACGACATCTTAATTAAGATTGAAGAATTTTCTCTTTCATCCAATACGTAACACTGGAAGAAAGTATAAATGTATTGTCACCCAACGCCTATCGCCTGTGTCTATCACCTGTCGACTGGAAATATAAATGCGGCTTGTCACTGTTGGAATCTATTCCTTTATTCTCTCAATTTTATTTTCAATTCATATAATTATTACACTAAACTCTAAAAAGGTAAACATCTTGTACAATTGCGGTCGGTCAGGATCAGTAGAACAGAGCGAAAACAGTCAAACACAATGTCTGAAATGAGGGAACAAATGTATGGGTCTGCTTACATATTTAAAAAAATAATAAAAATGAAAAAAATGCAGAACGAAGGGAAGAAAAAAGAGATGACAAATTAGAATGAGAAAAGCAGTGGGAAGCAAAATTAGAACAATGAGATAAAGAAAGGGACAAAAAATTAGAACAACGTTTACAACAGTTACAAAGAAACATGCAAAAGAATATACAAAAGAAGTACAAAATTTTTAGATGCAGCTAAACGAAGAGCGGAAATAAGGATTGAAGTAGAAAAATCACAAAACGAGAAAGAAAACTAGATGAAACAGGAAATATCAAAAGAAGTAGATATCGAGATGGAAGAATAAAAAAAATAACTAAGAGAAATTGCAGCCAATTTGGAAATAAGGTTAGAACTAAATGACCAAAAAAATAGAAGAATAACAAAGATTCGGGGAATTGGAACGACGTATAAGGATAGAAAGTGTGCCAATGGTTATAAAAACATATAAATATAGGGGGAAAATATAAAATTCTAGTCATCTACATAAAGCGAATGAAAGAATAGACTACTGGGCACAGATGGAAAAATAAAAGAATTTATTACAATGAAAGGAAACGATGAAACATGGTACGATCTCATTGAGGATCATTTTAATGCTTACGAAGAATTCGAAGTGTGAAGTGTTGTTTTTAAATTATTTCTGGAGAGATAAGGCAAATCAAAAGTGAGAAAAAATTTATAAACAGAAAAATATGATCAAACCTATGGTATAACCAGAGAACAGTATGCCATGAAGAAAATAAATATAGCAAGATATTTAGAACTACCAATGATGGAGGGCAACACAATAAAATACATTGCAAGACATTTTGTTGACGAAGATGCGATTGCGATTCAGGAAACTAAACAATATTACTGCAATAATTGAAGTGAGTAGATAAGATAAAGCAAGTAAAGAGACTATACTAAGTAATGATCAGAGCCGGATTAACAGTGTCTTAGGCCCTGAGGCGCAAGGGTTTGGTGGGCCCCCTATATATTAATCGAGAAAATATTTGGAAAATGACTGCTTTAAAAGTATTTTTGCAGCTTCTGATAACACAGCCACACCAAAAAAGTTGTCTGTACTTTTTATACAACATATGTTATCCGTAGTATATTTGCCTCCTGAACACGAATCCGGTGTCAGAATTTGAGCTATCATATCACAGAAATTTCCTAACCCCAAAAAAACAGGTCAATAATAGCAAAAATTCACGAAAAGTTGCTAGGAAAAGTACAAAAAAATTTGTTTTTCTATATTCAAATGTTTATTTATATGGTTAAGACCCCGCCGAAAAAACGGGTCAATTAAGGTCAAATACCACGAATTTTCAAAAAATAACAGATTCGCGCCAAATTTGGTATCCGGGGGTTTTCGAAGTCGCTGATCATGGATCCGAGGTTAATTTTGCCCCGAAAACCTCCGTATACCAAATTTAACGCGAATGGGTTATTTTTTGAAAATTTGGTCGACATCTTGGATCCGCCATATTGAATTTTGCAAAATTGACCTCGGATACGTGATCAGCGATTCTGAAAACTCCTTATACCAAAGGCGCGAATCTGTTATTTTTTTAAATTCGTGATATCTGACCTTAATTGACCTGTTTTTTTGATGTTAGATAAAGAACCATCAATTCTAACCGCGGATTCACGTTCGGCGGGGTCTTAACCATATAAATGAACATTTAAATATAGAAAAAAATATATTTTCTATCTTTCCTAGCACTTTCTCGTGAATTTTTTCAATTTTTTATCTGTTTTTTGAGGTTAGAAAATTCCTATGATGGGATAGCTCAATTCTGACACCGGATTCGTGATCAGGAGGCAAACACACTACTGATAACATATGTTGCATAAAAAGTACAGACTACTTTTTTTTTGTGTGGCAATTAAATTAACGAAATATGCAGGTAGTTTCGTTATAGGCTATTGACTATGTACTTTAGATAGGAACTACAACGTAACAGAAATTTTATTGTTTGATATGTTCAATTGTCCCTAAAAAATGATAAAAGACCGTTACTATATGATTTTGATGCCCATTGCTTGCTTCATTCTTCCAACATTGGCTCCAATGTATTTGTGGAACGAAACCTTTGTCGATGCTTTCTGTATTAATATATTTAGATATATTCTTACTTTACATGCCACCTGGTTAGTCAACTCAGCTGCTCATCTTTATGGACATAAACCTTATGATAGGTAAGATAACGTAAAACTAATAGATCCATTAAATTAATTAAATTCAATTGCAGGTATATCAACCCATCTGAAAACCTGACAGTTTCTCTCCTCGCTCTGGGCGAAGGATGGCACAACTACCATCATACCTTCCCATGGGACTATAAAACTTCCGAGTTGGGAAAATACAGCGTAAACTTATCCGCTGCCTTCATTGACTTCTTTGCTAAAATAGGTTGGGCCTATGACCTTAAAACAGTCTNTAAAAGTTTTAATATGCGCCACACACATTATTCTAGATTAATTAATAATTAAACAGTTTAATAAGCCCATTTCTTTCAGTGTAGTAACAAATAAAAGTATAATGTTCCACTTTTGCAGATAAGATACCAATTTAAAACTCCAATAATTCGAATAAAAAACTACCAATTTTCTTAATAGGGCATGGTAGGTACTTCCTTCTCAGAAATACAACTTCACGCCAATAAATATTTTTTACGCTTTCTAGATTTTTATTTTTGAACTTTTTTTTCTTAAATGAAGTCCTATATCATTAATCCTAACCTAAACTAACGCTGACATATAATATAATACCTCAATAGTGATCAATGAAATTTTTACACAAATTTTATTTTTATTGTTGGAAATTTGAACCTTTCGAAACACATGCTTCTCATTTTATCCATTTTAAAAATTTTTGTTTTTTTGTTTCTAGCTATTATTCTATACCAACTTGGCTCATTGGGTGTAACCGCCGGAGCCCACAGACTATGGTCCCATCGTTCCTACAAGGCAAATGTTCCTCTAAGAATTATTTTAACTGTATTTAACACAATGGCTTATGAGGTATGCTGTCACCGAATCGTAATATATCTTTAAATCTTCAAATATATATGATACCAATTACAATTACCTACACATTCTTACAGAATTCTGTAATAGAATGGTCGAGAGATCACAGAGTCCACCACAAATTCAGCGAAACCGACGCTGATCCTCACAATGCCAAACGCGGATTTTTCTTTTCTCATGTCGGGTGGCTCCTTTGCCGCAAACATCCCGATGTCAAGAACAAAGGAAAGGGTATCGATATGTCTGATCTGTATGAAGACCCTATTCTTGCTTTCCAAGACCGTTACTATATGATTTTGATGCCCATTGCTTGCTTCATTCTTCCAACATTGGCTCCAATGTATTTGTGGAACGAAACCTTTGTCAATGCTTTCTGTATTAATATATTTAGATATATTCTTACTTTACATGCCACCTGGTTAGTCAACTCAGCTGCTCATCTTTATGGACATAAACCTTATGATAGGTAAGATAACGTAAAACTAATAGATCAATTAAATTAATTAAATTCAATTGCAGGTATATCAACCCATCTGAAAACCTGACAGTTTCTCTCCTCGCTCTGGGCGAAGGATGGCACAACTACCATCATACCTTCCCATGGGACTATAAAACTTCCGAGTTGGGAAAATACAGCGTAAATTTATCCGCTGCCTTCATTGACTTCTTTGCTAATATAGGTTGGGCCTATGACCTTAAAACAGTCTCACAGGATATGGTTAAGAAGAGGGTTCTAAGAACAGGAGATGGCACCCATGAAATTTGGGGATGGGACGACAAAGACCAACCCAAGGAAGATTACAAGGATGCGCTTATCACTCACAGAAAATCTTAAACGATAGTTCCAGGAAAGTGTAGTTTCATTATGTACATATAGTTGATAAGTGCTACTTGAGATACAGTAAAGCAAAACTACTTAACTTTGATAAAATAACTGAAAATATATGTTTTCTTGAAGACATAGATTGAGATTATGCCTCTATTTATTTTAATATATCAATCTCACTAAAAATGATTTTCATTAATAAGTCTGTAATTATTTGGTTTATAAAATTCTGCAGCCCTTCGAAAACATATATTTTTATGACCAGTGATATTTAGTTTGTAAATGTACAATGAAAGCATTTGTAATTAACAAATCATTTGATTAGATAGTTTGATAGATTCTGTTGAATTTAATTAGGCAATGATGTGTTGCAAACTGCAATATTTCTAAATNATACTAAGTAATGATCAGAGCCGGATTAACAGTGTCTTAGGCCCTGAGGCGCAAGGGTTTGGTGGGCCCCCTATATATTAATCGAGAAAATATTTGGAAAATGACTGCTTTAAAAGTATTTTTGCAGCTTCTGATAACACAGCCACACCAAAAAAGTTGTCTGTACTTTTTATACAACATATGTTATCCGTAGTATATTTGCCTCCTGAACACGAATCCGGTGTCAGAATTTGAGCTATCATATCACAGAAATTTCCTAACCCCAAAAAAACAGGTCAATAATAGCAAAAATTCACGAAAAGTTGCTAGGAAAAGTACAAAAAAATTTGTTTTTCTATATTCAAATGTTTATTTATATGGTTAAGACCCCGCCGAAAAAACGGGTCAATTAAGGTCAAATACCACGAATTTTCAAAAAATAACAGATTCGCGCCAAATTTGGTATCCGGGGGTTTTCGAAGTCGCTGATCATGGATCCGAGGTTAATTTTGCCCCGAAAACCTCCGTATACCAAATTTAACGCGAATGGGTTATTTTTTGAAAATTTGGTCGACATCTTGGATCCGCCATATTGAATTTTGCAAAATTGACCTCGGATACGTGATCAGCGATTCTGAAAACTCCTTATACCAAAGGCGCGAATCTGTTATTTTTTTAAATTCGTGATATCTGACCTTAATTGACCTGTTTTTTTGATGTTAGATAAAGAACCATCAATTCTAACCGCGGATTCACGTTCGGCGGGGTCTTAACCATATAAATGAACATTTAAATATAGAAAAAAATATATTTTCTATCTTTCCTAGCACTTTCTCGTGAATTTTTTCAATTTTTTATCTGTTTTTTGAGGTTAGAAAATTCCTATGATGGGATAGCTCAATTCTGACACCGGATTCGTGATCAGGAGGCAAACACACTACTGATAACATATGTTGCATAAAAAGTACAGACTACTTTTTTTTTGTGTGGCAATTAAATTAACGAAATATGCAGGTAGTTTCGTTATAGGCTATTGACTATGTACTTTAGATAGGAACTACAACGTAACAGAAATTTTATTGTTTGATATGTTCAATTGTCCCTAAAAAATGATAAAAGACCGTTACTATATGATTTTGATGCCCATTGCTTGCTTCATTCTTCCAACATTGGCTCCAATGTATTTGTGGAACGAAACCTTTGTCGATGCTTTCTGTATTAATATATTTAGATATATTCTTACTTTACATGCCACCTGGTTAGTCAACTCAGCTGCTCATCTTTATGGACATAAACCTTATGATAGGTAAGATAACGTAAAACTAATAGATCAATTAAATTAATTAAATTCAATTGCAGGTATATCAACCCATCTGAAAACCTGACAGTTTCTCTCCTCGCTCTGGGCGAAGGATGGCACAACTACCATCATACCTTCCCATGGGACTATAAAACTTCCGAGTTGGGAAAATACAGCGTAAACTTATCCGCTGCCTTCATTGACTTCTTTGCTAAAATAGGTTGGGCCTATGACCTTAAAACAGTCTCACAGGATATGGTTAAGAAGAGGGTTCTAAGAACAGGAGATGGCACCCATGAAATTTGGGGATGGGACGATAAAGACCAACCCAAGGAAGATTACAAGGATGCGCTTATCACTCACAGAAAATCTTAAACGATAGTTCCAGGAAAGTGTAGCTTCATTATGTACATATAGTGGATAAGTGCTACTTGAGAGACAGTAAACCAAAACTATTTAACTTTGATAAAATAACTGAAAATATATGTTTTCTTGAAGACAGAGATTGAGATTATGCCTCTATTTATTTTAATATATCAATCTCACTAAAAATGATTTTCATTAATAAGTCTGTAATTATTTGGTTTATAAAATTCTGCAGCCCTTCGAAAACATATATTTTTATGACCAGTGATATTTAGTTTGTAAATGTACAATGAAAGCATTTGTAATTAAACAAATCATTTGAATAGATAGTTTGATACATTCTGTTGAATTTAATTAGGCAATGATGTGTTGCAAACTGCAATATTTCTAAATATTTTTATAGGAACGCTCCTTTGTTCCTTTATTTTTGTACCAAATAGTACGAATTTAGTTAGTATTAACTTTTATAGTTATTTCTCATAATGACTACGGTGGCTAAATTATTATTTAGGTAAACCAAAATCAATTAAGTAATTTATATTAAAAATATTCTGATAATAGATTGTTTTATTTACAACTTTGCGATGCAAATTCAGTATATCAGAAGTTTGTATGTGTTAATGGGGAGCAATCCCAATTTGGGTTATAATATTTGGCATGTATACAGGATTGTAACTTAACAAATATTACATACTACAAGGGGACAATCTAGAACCCAAATGGTGTCGATTTAACTAAACTTGCTTAAGCGAAAAATGCCGCAAAAAAGTTGGAGGGTGTTAAAGCTTCTTTTTTTATTTCTGATTTTCTCCTTAACTCAGAACCCAAATAACCGATTTGAGTAAAATTAGCTGTTGCTTAGTTTCTCTTCATGAATTATGCAGTGATTATGTTCCTATTAGGTTAAATCATACAGGGCTTTAATTTTACTACAACCCTTTGTGAATATTCTTCTGTAACTTTTTTATAAGTTTAAATTTTTACACGCAACTATCAGAAGTAGGTAGAGAATTTTATTCTCCACAAAAATACATTTTTGAGAGTTTTACACTAGAGTAAATAATTAAAACCTTTTTTAACAAAATTTGGAAACAACAAACATATTTCACACAACAACAATTCGTTAATTTCGGCGTTAATATCCTTAAAACATTATGACAAAATATGGCGGTGTTTTGGAATTCCTACGTCAATTTCGTTCTATTTTCGCTGGTAGAGGAGTCTGTAACTATCAAATATCGAGTTTTCAAATACATAAAGGTATCCAGTAGGAGAAACATAAATTTTGGAGTTTCTGATGGAAATTATTTCCCCATTATTGTTGTTACTTTTTATAAATCACACAGAACTGTTAATGTTTGCTATCGACACTTACAAATAATAAAAGCTAACACTGTCGTTGAATTGAAGTCTTTCAACAAATTTATAAATGGTGTGAAAAAGAATACTCATATATCATGGTAAATGGAACTGAAACAAAACATGTAATATTACATTTACGAAATTCAAAAGAGATAATGGATTTAGTTTTAAATAATATATTCTGAGAAAATGTCAGCAATACCAAATTTCTAGGCCTATACCTATGTGGATAATAATCAATACTGGTCAGTACATGNACAATCTAGAACCCAAATGGTGTCGATTTAACTAAACTTGCTTAAGCGAAAAATGCCGCAAAAAAGTTGGAGGGTGTTAAAGTTTCTTTTTTTATTTCTGATTTTCTCCTTAACTCAGAACCCAAATAACCGATTTGAGTAAAATTAGCTGTTGCTTAGTTTCTCTTCATGAAGTATGCAGTGATTATGTTCCTATTAGGTTGAATCATACAGGGCATTCATTTTACTACAACCCTTTGTGAATATTCTTCTGTAACTTTTTTTTGTAAGTTTAAATTTTTACACGCACCTATCAGAAGTATGTAGAGAATTTTATTCTCCACAAAAATACATTTTTGAGAGTTTTACACTAAAGTAAATAATTAAAACCTTTTTTAACAAAATTTGGAAACAACAAACATAAATTTCACACAACAACAATTCGTTAATTTCGGCGTTAATATCCTTAAAACATTATGACAAAATATGGCGGTGTTTTGGAATTCCTACGTCAATTTCGTTCTATTTTCGCTGGTAGAGGAGTCCGTAACTATCAAATATCGAGTTTTCAAATACATAAAGGTATCCAGTAGGAGAAACATAAATTTTGAAGTTTCTGATGGAAACATTATTTCCCCATTATTGTTGTTACTTTTTATAAATCACACAGAACTGTTAATGTTTGCTATCGACACTTACAAATAATAAAAGCTAACACTGTCGTTGTCTTTCAACAATTTTATACCTGGTGTGAAAAAAAAATACTCATATATCATAGTAAATGGAAGTGAAACAAAACATGTAATATTACATTTACGAAATTCAAAAGAGATAATGGAATTAGTTTTAAATAATATACTCTCAGAAAATGTCAGCAATACCAAATTTCTAGGCCTATACCTATGTGGATAATAATCAATACTGGTCAGTACATGTCGACTATGTTGCCAGCAATTTGAATTCGACATTTTTTGCTATAAAAATAAGTAAAAAATATTAGATAAGTATTTATCGTTCGTCAACGATGCGCAACGAATATTTATTTTAGGAGAATTTCTCCTTAAATCGGCTAGACTCTTACATACCAATATTCAAAACAGATTGTATACTTAGTACATTTTATTCCTTACTCATCTATACGAACTTTTGTTAAACAAATTCCCTTTATGTGATACTTTACACACTCATGGTACAAAAAAAATGCTAATCATGTTATTAATATTATCGAAAATCTCTATACGGGCGGGGTAGGTTTGGGGTATGCTATTTTCAATTAACATAATTGATTATTATTCACAAAAAAATTCTAGTCCACGCAAGCCCAATAACGATACAATATTGTTGCATGTCAAATTTTACCATCCTAAAGGTTAATTATTTCACTAAATGGTAATGAACGAACCTCGACAATAAATTTACAAACATTGTACGTACATGCAGAACTATTGACAGTTATCCAAAATAAAGACAATAATTCGAATTAAGGAAAACCCATTACTAAAATAGAATTTAGGTACTCACGATAACGTAAACATTAAGTTAATTACTTTGTTTTTTGACCGATTTCAAATTTCCTTTTTTTAGAATGTAGGATAAAAAAACTCTATCTAACTGTAATACTGCTGTTTTTATTAATGCAATTCACGGCCAACTAGGACGCGTTTTTTGACGTGAAAACAGCTAATTGGTATTAGCTATTTTTTTCCAAAAAACATATTACTCATTCAGCATCCTTTAAAATGTCTTATCACCAAGTTTTATCAAATTCGATACACCTTCAGACGAGCACTAGTTGGCCCTGTATTGCATTAATAAAATACATCAGTTTCACAGTCAGATACAGTTTTTTTACCCTACATTTCATAAAAGAAATTTTTAAATCAATCGACCAAAAAATAAAGAAGTTACAGGCTTGTATTACATTTCGCGACATCATGGAGTGCTCGCCTGAAGATGTATCGATTTTGATGAAACTTGGTGGTAAGACGTTTTGAGGGATGCTGAACGAGAATACGTAATCTGTTTTTTGGAAAAAAAATCGCTAATACCAATCAGTTGTTTTGATGTCAAGAAAAGGCGTCCTAGTTGGGCGTGAATTGCATTAATAAAAACAGCAGTATCGCAGTTAGATAGAGGTTTTTTTACCCTACTTTCCTAATTAAAAATTTTTGAAATCGGCCAAAAAATAAAGAAGTTACAGGCTGTAGTATTTTTGGAACGCATTTTAGGAAGCATATCCATCCATATAAACATTTCTCGCATTTTGACGCCAATATTCGTACCTACTCAAGTACTCAAGTGACATATTACATTCAAATAAACGTTCAATTGCTTCTCAAAATACGGATAACGAAACGTGTTTTCTTAGGAATTTTTATTTTATAGTTACATTTTATTTTGCATAACAAAATCTGTATATGCAAATTGCAATTTTAATAATTGAAGTAATTTGCACACTTGCATATGCAAATATTAATATTCGAAACATACCTACTTAAAATTTAGTTCCGAAATTGTTTCTTATTTAACTTTACTTTAACACTATTCGCAGACTCATATTAATAGGAACTTTCTGTCTTATTTTTGGATGAAAAATCTACCCTCGAGTGAAGGAAGGTAATTTTTTGAAATAACCAATTAAACAATCAGTGATTTTAGGACTCATCAAGTGAACCTGTGTATTTTGCTTCGTGCTGCCCGCTGAAACGTAATTTTATTGCAATTGCTCACTTTTCATGCGCAGAGTGTACGTCTTTTCCGTACGAGGTAGGTATATAAAAGTAATGTTCCTAACATTTATATCCTTCGATTATAATTTGCGGTATAGTTCCAGCGTTAGGTCGGTTCATTATTTGTTTTAAGGAGGATTCATTGATTTCCGTTTCGATTATCTTCCCTTCAGTGAATACATATCAAAAGGGTAAGTTTCTGGTTATAATATACTTCTGCAAAAAATTAAGGGAGCAAAAAAATGTTTCGAATTATTAGTGATTTTTCAGAATGCTGTATCTCAATTAAAAATTATCGTATCAAGGTTTTAAAAAAAGCATTTTAAAGCGCCGAATGTCTAGTTTCCAGATTTCTTAGCTCAAAATTTTTAGGAGCGATAGTCATCGCGAAATTCTAAGAAATAAGACTAANAATTTTGGAGTTTCTGATGGAAATTATTTCCCCATTATTGTTGTTACTTTTTATAAATCACACAGAACTGTTAATGTTTGCTATCGACACTTACAAATAATAAAAGCTAACACTGTCGTTGAATTGAAGTCTTTCAACAAATTTATAAATGGTGTGAAAAAGAATACTCATATATCATGGTAAATGGAACTGAAACAAAACATGTAATATTACATTTACGAAATTCAAAAGAGATAATGGATTTAGTTTTAAATAATATATTCTGAGAAAATGTCAGCAATACCAAATTTCTAGGCCTATACCTATGTGGATAATAATTAATACTGGTCAGTACATGTCGACTATGTTGTCAGCAAATTGAATTCGACATTTTTTGCTATAAAAATAAGTAAAAAATATTAGATAAATATTTATTATGCTTTAGGAAATTCACATAAAGTGTTTAATAATACATTGGGGTTCGTCAACGATGCACAACGAATATTTATTTTAGGAGAATTTCTCCTTAAATCGGCTAGACTATTACATACCAATATTCAAAACAGATTGTATACTTAGTACATTTTATTCCTTACTCATCTATACGAACTTTTGTTAAACAAATTCCCTCTATGTGATACTTTACACACTCATGGTACAAAAAAATGCTAATCATGTTATTAATATTATCGAAAACCTCTATGCGGGCGGGGTAGCTTTGGGGTATGCTATTTTCAATTAACATAATTAATTATTATTCACAAAAAATTCTAGTCCACGCAAGCCCAATAACGATACAATATTGTTGCATGTCAAACACAATATTCAAAACAGATTGTATACTTAGTAGGTACATTTTATTCCTTACTCATCTATACGAACTTTTGTTAAACAAATACCCTTTATGTGATACTTTACACACTCATGGTACAAAAAATGCTAATAAAGGTTAAGTATTTCACTAAATGATAATGAACAGATGAACCTCGACAATTTACAAACATTGTACGTACATGCAGAACTATTGACATTTAGCCAAAATAAAGACAATAATTCGAATTAATGAAAACCCATTACTAAAATAGAGTTTAGGTACTCAGAATAACGTAAACAATATGTTAATTACTTGGAGTACATTATGCAACAATACCATATACAGGGTGTCGCGCTTAAATGTGATACAAGCCTGAAGCTTCTTTGCTTTTTGACCGATTTCAAATTTTCTTTTTTTAGAATGTAGGATAAAAAAACTCTATCTAACTGTAATGCTGCTGTTTTTATTAATGCAATTCACGGCAACTAGGACGTGTTTTTTGACGTCAAAACAGCTAATTGGTATTAGCGATTTTTTTCCAAAAAACAGATTACTCATTCAGCATCCTTTAAAATGTCTTATCACCAAGTTTCATCAAATTCGATACACCATCAGACGAGCACTAGTTGGCCCTGTATTGCATTAATAAAAACAGCAGCAGTTTCACAGTCAGATAAAGTTTTTTACCCTACATTTCATAAAAGAAATTTCTAAATCGACCAAAAAATAAAGAAGTTACAGGCTTGTATTACATTTCGCGACATCATGGAGTGCTCGCCTGAAGTTGTATCGATTTTGATGAAACTTGGTGGTAAGACGTTTTAAGGGATGCTGAACGAGAATACGTAATCTGTTTTTTGCAAAAAAAAATCGCTAATACCAGTCAGTTGTTTTGATGTCAAGAAATGGCGTCCTAGTTGGGCGTGGATTGCATTAATAAAAACAGCAGTATCACAGTTAGATAGAGGTTTTTTTACCCTACTTTCCCAAATAAAAATTTTTGAAATCGGCCAAAAAATAAAGAAGTTACAGGCTGTAGTATTTTTGGAACGCATTTTAGGAAGCATATCCATCCATATAAACCTTTGTCGTATTTTGACCTTTGACGCCAATATTCGTTCCTCTAAATCCTATAATTTAAGCCCGGAATTTCTCCTGTTTTACTCAAAGGTAAATATCAAAATTTCAGAAGTATGAAATGTTTAAAAGGTTACCATATATTCAAGATTTTTGGGAGTCCGGAGAAAAAGTTATGACACATTCAAAGGGATGAGAACCACAAAAAAATAACACCGCGTATATTATTTTCTTACATACCTACTCAAGTATTCATGTGACATATTACATTGAAATAAACGTTCAATTGTTTCTCAAAATACGGATAACGAAACGTGTTTTCTTAGGAATTTTTATTTTATATTTACATATTATTTTGCATAACAGAATCTGTATATGCAAATTGCAATTTTAATAATTGAAGTAATTTGCACACTTGCATATGCAAATATTAATATTCGAAACATACCTACTTAAAATTTAGTTTCAAAATTGTTTCTTATTTAACTTTACTTTAACACGATTCGCAGACTCCTATTAATAGGAACTTTCTGTCTTATTTTTGGATGAAAAATCTACCCTCTAGTGAAGGAAGGTAATTTTTTGAAATAACCAATTAAACAATCAGTGATTTTAGGACTCATCAAGTGAACCTGTGTATTTTGCTTCGTGCTGCCCGCTGAAACGTAATTTTATTGCAATTGCTCACTTTTCATGCGCAGGGTGTACGTCTTTTCCGTACGAGGTAGGTATATAAAAGTAATTTTCCTAATATTTATATCCTTCGATTATAATTTGCGGTATAGTTCTAGCGTTAGGTCGGTTCATTATTTGTTTTAAGGATTTAAGGATTCATTGATTTCCGCTTCGATTATCTTCCCTTCAGTGAATACATATCAAAAGGGTAAGTTTCTGGTTATAATATTGCTTTTCGGATTTGCATGTTTTTTTTATGCACATTACATAAGTAGGTACTCTTTTTAAATCACCTAATTAACTTTGTTGTAATGTCCTTAACTTGTAGTTATTATGTAGATTTACACATCTTAAAAAATGTGTAGGTACTGTAAACTTTAACTACTCCTAATAAAAGTGTATAATATAAGAAAAAGATTGAATTTAAGTTTCTAGTGTTGTTGCTTTCATTGTACGAGATTAGTTTATTTAAACATATCTTAGCATTGACTGCATTAATTTTTAAACTAAAATTAATTGTTTTTGATTTATTATATTGCTATGTGAAACAATTTATAAATTTTTTTGATTTGTACATTTACATATCATTTATTAAATAGTTACCTACTTCAGTAAGATTAAATCAACTTATCTGCCAGGAAGATCAATTTCAATTATTTGAGCATCGTAGTTCTTCTATGATTTGTATTGGTTGGTACCACTTATGTATGACACTCGCACAGGTTTAAAGAAAAACTTGTTTCGTAATAATCCGTAACTACTTATCGATAGCCAGCTAATTCATTTTGTGACCAAACCAATCGCGCAGTGGGTAAGAAAAAGTGGCGGGAGGGACGAAGATTACATACACATTCTTTGACACGGTGACACAAATACCTGGGGACATAATTTCTATTACCACAGGTCATCAGACAAACTCCAACAAAACTGCTAGTCTTTCTACGTACCACAGCCTGCACTAAACTTTACTACTAACAGCATATACAATGGGTCACAAGACCTGAAGGAATTGCAACACCGCTTTTTATACAATATAATTGTTTGTTCATTTTCTTATATTTAAACCCAAAGATCAAGATCTTGTCTAGCACCGATTAATTGCTGAAGAAGAATAAGAAAAAAAAGTAGAAATATGGAATGTTTTATTTAGAATTTTATAATAGACGAGCGGTCCACCCTTAAATAGATGCTTAGAAAATCAAGGTCACCGACCACGAAGAGGGGCCAGGATGAAATCTTTTGTAATCGATGTATTGAGTTATTGCGAACAAAAAACCTAAGTAACATTTGTGTGTCCGAGTGGTAGGTAATTTGTTATTAACAAAAAAGTTGCAAAATAAAAATATTGCAAAAAACGCTCTGCAATTTTCTAAGGTAAACTGGGAAAAAACAAACACTTTTTATCTCTTGACATTTTTTCGTAAAACGCTTCCTTTTCGAGCTAGGGGCGATTTAAGGTCGAAAAATGGCTAAACATATTATTAATCTTATAAATAATTATATGATATACAATATTTGATGAATTTGAACATATGTATGAGTGTTAGAAATACTAAATAGTAAAAATTGTAACAAGTAATTAATGAATAGCGTTTATTCGATTATATGCACGACAGCGCTATATCTATAGGTATATAGCGATACTTAGGGGATAAACCCTTGGATTGTCCTACACAGATCTCAATACATTTTCTTCCATCACCGGTGTTCTTACAAATCTGTCTCTGCCACGATCATTTACTCTTGGTTGGAACGAACCATTTTCTCTTAAACGTTGATGGATCCTCTGTAATACCTGTCGAGAAGGAAGTCTTCTATTCGGGTATGCTGCNTAAATGTACTTAATTATTTCAAAAATTATATATAAATATAATTTTTAAAATAATTACTTGACTGTAAGATTCAATCAACTTATATCTGTAGGGAAGACCAACTTCAATTATTTGAACATAGCGGTTCTTCTATGATTTGTATTGGTTGTTACCACTTATGTATGACACTCGCACAGGTTTAAAGCAAAACTTGTTTCGTAATAATCCGTAACTACTTATCGACAGCCAGCTAATTCATTTTGTGACCAAACCAATCGCACAGTGGGTAAAAAAAAGAGTGGCGGGAGGGCCCCTCCATAAGAAGAATTTCGATGCTCAAATAATTAAAATTGATCTTTCTTACATGCAAGTCGATCGAATAATTAATGCAAAGTGCAGTAAAAAGTTTCTCAATTATGTGCTATTTTATAGCTTTATGATAAAAATTTCTTAAGCAAAATAAGAAGTAGATACCTATATTTTATCAAATTATGATAATCAAAACTCACAAGGATTAGTGCTTACTGTTTTCATATTTGATCCAAATTAGTTTTTTAAACATATACGCAGCTTATCCTTTTTTTCTCTATTTTCCTCTTTTATTATGACTAAGTCTTCATTTTCGTAAAGAACAATATTGTAATAATGTTCATTTCATTCAATAATTATAATAAAGAAAACCTTAAAAAAATACTGTTATTTATTAGGTTCGAGAATTAAGATTACTGAAATTTCTCTTTCATTCATCATTTTGATTGAAACTGTTGCATATTTTCCAAATTGTGTATAGTTATGCCATCTGCTTACGTAAAAGTGAGAAGTGAAACAAATTTTAGGTTTATATACTACTATACAAAATGGTAGTATTTTCACGAAATATATTTTTCACAAAAGAAAAAATAGAATCGGAATAGGATTTCAAGTGATGGAATACTTTGATGTAGGCTTCAGCAATAACCTTTATTTAAATAAAAATGTAACAATGTCTTCAATTCTTTAATTTAGATACAACAACCCTATATTTCATAGCAATCAGAATATCCGTTTTCTTGCAACTTCTACATCGACCCAAAATTTTGGTTATATCGGTGTTTTAGTGTGTTCTCCAAATAGAACTAATAGCTAGAAGAAATTCATGAAGAATAATAAATATATGTATTTTTTTTTTGTTTATACAACAATAGAAATCGGCTTTGTTGGTTTTCACTTTTTATTTGACTGAGCATTGGTGTAAAGTACAGATTATACAAACACAAAGAAGAAGATTACATACACATTCTTTGACACTGTGAAAAGGCATAAATAGCTGGGGACAGACTTTCTATTACCACAGGTCATCAGACAAACTCCAACAAAACTGCTAATCTTTCTACATACCACAGCCTGCACTAAACTTTACTACTAACAGCATATCAGTCACAAGACCTGAAGGAATTGCAGCACCGCTTTTTATACAATATAATTATTTGTTCATTTTCTTATATTTANTCTCGAAAACGGATCGAGATACCGAAATGAAACAAGAGTACATAATTAATGGAAATATGATTGCTCTCTCAGGTTTTGAATCAAGTTTCATGTTAAATATACAGGGTAAAAAGTTATTAACTAAATTTTCGGTAAAATTGATCATAAGTGGCGCCTTCTATGAACAATGCTAAAATTACAACACGCATCTTATTCGCCGCCTAAAAAAATATAGTTTCACAAATTTTCAAGTTCTTAACCTGCATATTTTCAGAATAATCGCAAAAAAACGATTTAAAATTTTAATTTTCAACACCCTGTATTTCCGAAACTACCAACTTTCGGATAAGGCATGTTTGCGCCAATGGTCACCATTTCACGTGTGGTATCTTCAGCTTTCGACTTTCCCATTGTTAATAATTTCTAAAATAGGGTTCCAAACTTCTGCTGCGTTTATAACTCATTAAAATAAGCCAAAAAGTTCATATTAACATGTGCCCTAAAACGCACCCTTAGAAAGTTATATGCCCTTAAAAGGGCTCAAACGAAACTGTTTTTTTTCTGTTATTGACAAAACGGTCGCAAATAAATTGAAAAAAATGTATGGGTCTTACATAACATTTTACGTTAAATACCATGGGCTACTCCGTTTTTCGACATGCAAATCATATGCGTCCCATTTAGGTTGGTGAAGGGGGTTTTCGGCCCGTATTTTTTTTTATTTCAATTTTTTACAATTTTCTCTACAGATTTGTAAAATCTTAACAATTTTACGTAAAAAATATTATCTTTGTCCAAATCGATATTTCCAATGGTCAAAAATTACAAAAATCTGTTTATCATGGCAAATAAAAGACTGATGTTGCCACAACGCTTAACAATTTAAGTTATTAATAAACTGTCAATTGAGCTTTGCAGTGTTTTATTAGTAAAAAAGTAAACCCTTGGATTGTCCTGCACAGCTCTCAATACATTTTCTTCCATCACCGGTGTTCTCACAAATCTGTCTCTGCCATGATCATTTACTCTTGGTTGGAACGAACCATTTTCTTTTAACCGTTGATGGATCCTCTGAAATACCTGTCGAGAAGGACAGTCGGCCGTACATAAAGTGCATATCTGCCATTTCCGTGTTTGAATATGACTCCATTTTATGAGTTGCAATAATGTTGTATACTTAAATTTTCCACTCACCACTTTTACTAATTAAACACTGCAAAGCTCAATTGACAGTTTATCAATAACTTAAATTGTTAAACGTTGCCATGGTAAACAGATTTTTGTAATTTTTGGATTAATAACTTAACTCAATTTACTCGAAAACCATTGGAAATATCGATTTGGACAAAGATAATATTTTTTACGCAAAATTGTTAACATTTTATAAATCTGTAGAGAAAATTGTAAAACAATTGAAATAAAAAAATTACGGGCCGAAAACCCCCTTCACCAACCTAAATGGGACGCATATGATTTGCATGTCGAAAAACGGAGTAGCCCATGTTATTTAACGTTAAAAGTTATGTAAGACCCATAATTTTTTTTCTATTTATTTGCGACCGTTTTGTCAATAACAGAAAAAAAACAGGTTTGTTTGAGCCCTTTTAAGGGCATATAACTTCCTAAGGGTGCGTTTTAGGGCACATGTTAATTAGAAACTTTTTGGCTTATTTTAATGAGTTATAAACGCAGCAGAAGTTTGGAACCCTATTTTAGAAACACCCTGTATAGCGATACGTAGGGGTGGCGCGTGAGCACTAGCGGCCGAAATTCAACTGCAAATTTAACGGGTTAAAAAAGGGGCGGGTTTAAAAAAATACTACATTAAAGTATAAGTCTCGAGGAGCAATCTGCGCTTTTGAACGTTCCGAAGGATTTGGTAGGAGCTGAGATATGAATTTTTAAAGTTGGCAACTTTTAGCCATTTTTCGACTTTAAATCTCCCCTAGCTCGAAAAGGAAGCGTTTTACGAAAAAATGTCAAGGGGCAAAAAGTGTTTATTTTTTCCCAGTTTACCTTAAATAGCAATCTTTGCAGTGTTTTTTGCAATATTTTTATTTTGCAACTTTTTTGTTAATAACAAATTACCTGCCACTTGGACACAAAAATGTCACTTAGGTTTTTTGTTCGCAATAACTCAATGCATCGATTACAAAATGTTTCATCCTGGCCCCTCCTCGTGGTCGGTGACCTTGATTTTCTAAGCATCTTTTTAGGGGTGGANGGTAAACAGATTTTTGTAATTTTTGGCCTAATAACTTAAAAAGCAGAGTAATTTTCAAACTCAATTTACTCGAAATCCATTGGAAATATCGATTTGGACAAAGATAATATTTTTTACGTAAAATTGTTAAGATTTTATAAATCTGTAGAGAATATTGTAAAAAAATTGAAATAAAAAAAATTACGGGCCGAAAACCACCAACCTAAATGGGACGCATATGATTTGCATGTCCAAAATCGGAGTAGCACATGTTATTTAACGTAAAAAGTTATGTATACATTTTTTTCTATTTATTTGCGACCGTTTTGTTAATAACAGAAAAAAAACATTTTGGTTTGAGTCCTTTTAAGGGCATATAACTTCCTAAGGCTGCGTTTTAGGGCACATGTTAATAGAAACTTTTTGGCTTATTTTAATGAGTTATAAACGCAGCAGAAGTTTGGAACCCTATTTTAGAAACACCCTGTATANAAGGCTGCGTTTTAGGGCACATGTTAATAGAAACTTTTTGGCTTATTTTAATGAGTTATAAACGCAGCAGAAGTTTGGAACCCTATTTTAGAAACACCCTGTATAGCGATACGTAGGGGTGGCGCGTGAGCACTAGCGGCCGAAATTCAACTACAAATTTAACGGGTTAAAAAAAGGGGCGGGTTTAAAAAAAATACTACATTAAAGTATGTCTCGAGGATCAATTTGGGCTTTTGAACTTTCCGAAAGCTTTGGTAGGAGCTGAGATATGAATTTTTAAAGTTGGCAACTTTTAGCCATTTTTCGACCTTAAATCGCCCCTACCTCGAAAAGGAAGCGTTTTACGAAAAAATGCCAAGAGACAAAAAGTGTTTATTTTTGCCCAGTTTACTTTAGAAAATTGTTTGCAGAGCGTTTTTTTGCAATATTTTTATTTTGCAACTTTTTTGTTAATAACAAATTACCTGCCACTCGGACACAAAGATGTTACTNCCCTTTTTTCAAAAGTTGGATTACTTATGTCATTTCCAATACTGCCAATGAATATAAAGGTGGAGTGACGTACCAGGTTAAATTTAACTAAATCGTTGTTCAGCTTACAGCTCTCTGATTCAAAATGTATTGTATTTGTAATATACCTCGACACATTATCGTTAATTATTCAAATAAATCTCGTATTGAACTTCATGGATTTTACGACACTTACGAACACAGTTATGCCGCTGTAACTTATATTCGACGTTTTCATAATAATAAATACTTATTCTATTAATTTTATTTGTGCGGAATCTCGGTTAACTCCTCTAAAAACAA
This sequence comes from Anoplophora glabripennis, assembly GCF_000390285.2. Taxonomy (NCBI): domain Eukaryota; kingdom Metazoa; phylum Arthropoda; class Insecta; order Coleoptera; family Cerambycidae; genus Anoplophora; species Anoplophora glabripennis. Next base: position 1,788,600 of record NW_019416437.1, read on the forward strand.
TGACTATACCAATTTACCCAGGCTTCAGTTGTGCACTGTCATTCTATTATCAGATTTGATAGATTTTATTATTGAAAGTTATATAATATCTCTTTTCAAAAGATATTATATGCATGGACTAACCCTTCAGTTACGCCTGTTTGGAAGAAATTTCATTGTCATTAGTGAAAATCATTTATTAGTAAGTAGTAATATACAGAGAACTTTTAAACAATTCTTTATGGTGAGCCGCACCAGCTTTTCCAATGGAGACTGGCCTCAACCAAAATTAAATTATCCTAATGACTGTTTAGTACTTTCTGAAGAAAGAAAGAAAACTTTTTTATGCATCACAAAATAATGAATATAATATTTTAAATGTTTTATTAATCGAGCATTCATCCTTAGATTAAAAAATACGAATTTACTGTTACATTTTACGATTTTCCAACAATTGTTGGTTTCCCAAAAACAAAATAACAACATTTTCCATATGAAGAAATTCACGACTCCCTACTTGTTTTGGTTAAACTTTTCTTCTTAAAATGAAGTCCTATCCAAGAACTTACCCCACTCCGATGTGATAATTTTTTTATATATATTTGTTTTTAATTTTTAGGTACTATTCTGGCCTTTTGTGGTTCATTTGGTGTTACCGCTGGAGCTCACAGACTCTGGACCCATCGTTCTTACACGGCAAATGTTCCTCTAAGAGTTATTTTGACTGTGTTTGACACAGTGGCTTTTCAGGTTCGTTAAATCACTGATGCGTAATTTATCTTTAAATTCAAATACAAATCCAAATACAGGGTGATTTTGAATAGAGTAGCACAAACGCTACCAGTGCATCTAGATGAAAAAATAAGGCGAATGAACTAAACATACCTTAGACAAAAGTTGCACTCCTGAGGCATTACAGGGTCTTGAATGTTGTAGAGCCAACCAATATTTTCTTCAATTTATCTTGAACGATGTGGCGTAAATCATTTATATTTGGTACAGACATTTGTCCAGTGCGGACACATACTTCCTATTAAAATTGTTTAAATATATCCACCAGAGACGCTGCTGTCGACTACATGCAACATATTACTCCAAAGAATTTTTCACCCTGTATGAAAATACATATCTTATTTACATTTTCGGACGTAACAACTAAAAACAAACATTTTTTCTCTCTTGTATTTTTTCGATAAACGCGATAGTTTTTTTAGATAATTTACGAAAAACAAACTTCGGAAATTTTACAGCGTCAATGGTTGCAGTAACAAACACATCAACACACCATTCTGTAATAGCAAAAAAACGCCTTTCTCGTAAAGTAATTTTAATAAATTTATTTAGGAGTATTCTTTATGTAACAAATAAAATTATTTTAAGTGTCTAATTTAAGTAATAATATCTAATTTAATACTACCTACTGTAATCTCGAATGTAATACTACAACATAACGTTATTTTAAAGTAAAAATTTTATAAAGAATATTTTGAAAGTAGTTCCCACTTTCCTTTGAACACAATCTAACACGATTTGTTTGAGGATTTCCTGCTTAAATTGATAAGTATGGGAATACTTCGCCAACATCATAGTTGCTCCTGGTAAATCGGAAACAAATTTGCTGAGTAAACAATTTGCTATTTTTGTGTTGATGTGTCAGTGTCATCAACGGTTTCAAATAATAGTTGTTTAATTATGGCAAATTTTACTAACAATGAGTATGTTGATATGCTCCAAGTATTTTTTGAATGTCACAAAAATTGTGCTGCCGCAACAAGATTGTA
>NW_019416437.1:1791877-1802834 GCF_000390285.2 Anoplophora glabripennis
GAGCCAAAAGTTGTCCCCCTCAGAAACAAATTTGACCTGTTTTTGGATTTTGCCGAAAAGTTCTTTACTACCCTGTAATGCCTTGCGGTACGTTTTCGATGGGCTACCCTGTATTTGTTTTTTATTTTTAGATACTATTCTGGGCTTTTGTGGTTCATTTGGTATTACCGCTGGAGCTCACAGACTCTGGACCCATCGTTCTTACACGGCAAATGTTCCTCTAAGAGTTATTTTGACTGTGTTTAACACTGTGGCTTTTCAGGTTCGTTAAATCACTGATGCGTAATTTATCTTTAAATTTCCAAATATATAATATGTTGCCAATTACAATTATTCATTCTTACAGAATTCTGTAATAGAATGGTCGAGGGATCACAGAGTCCACCACAAATTCAGCGAAACCGACGCTGATCCTCACAATGCCAAACGCGGATTCTTCTTTTCTCATGTCGGATGGCTCCTTTGCCGCAAACATCCCGATGTCAAGAGCAAAGGAAAGAGTGTTGATATGTCTGATTTGTATGATGACCCTATACTTGCTTTCCAAGACCGATACTACATGATTCTGGTGCTCTTTTTATGCTTCATTTTTCCAACATTGACTCCAATGTATTTGTGGAACGAAACCTTTATCAGTGCTTTCTGTGTCAATATCTTCAGATACATTTTTGCTTTAAATGCCACATGGTTAGTCAACTCAGCTGCTCATCTTTATGGACATAAACCCTATGACAAGTGAGATAGTCTAAAACTAATGGATCCATTAAATTAATTTCATTCAATTGTAGGTACATTAACCCATCTGAAAACCTGACAGTTTCTCTCCTCGCTCTGGGTGAAGGATGGCACAACTACCATCACACCTTCCCATGGGACTATAAAACTTCCGAGTTGGGAAAATACAGTGTAAACTTCTCTGCTGCATTCATCGACTTCTTTGCTAAAATCGGTTGGGCCTACGACCTTAAAACGGTCTCAGAGGATATGATTAGGAAGCGTGTTTTAAGAACGGGAGATGGCAGCCATGAAATTTGGGGATGGGGCGACAAAGACCAAGACAAGGAAGATTACAATGACGCACTCATCACTCACAAAAAATGTTAAATAGTAGTTCCAGAAAATGGTAGCTTTAGTATCTACATATATTTAATAAGTACTACTTGAGAGATTGAATACAGAATAAGACCTCTATTTACTTAGTATTTTTGCTGTAATATATGTTTTTTATTAAAGAAGTTAATATTATGCCTCTATGTATTTTAATATATCAATATCTGCATCTTTTTGAAAACATAATATACTTTTATGACCAGACAACTGTCTAGTCAAAAGATTATCTGTTGAATTTAATTTGGCAATGATGTGTTTCAAACAGATGAAATATTTCTATATAAGGGTGGCTCATTTTAGAAATTTCTCCTTGTTTCATTATTATTTTCAATTATTTATTCAAGTCAACCAAAATCTATTAAATAACAGCCACACAAAAAAAAGTTGTCTGTACTTTTCATGTTATCATATGATATCCATAGTATTTTTGCCTCCTGGGGGTCTATTCTCTAATCTCTACTAACAATGTCGACTACGACAAATGCCACTTATAATTGTCGCATACTTTTATAAAACTGTATTCTCGAGCAGTAATAGACACAATTTTGACGCATGACTAAATTTGTCAACACTGGATAACGACTCTACATTATCGATAAAACAACTTTTTTGACATCTTTCTGCGTTTTATTCTCTGTTCACTGGTTTACTGGTTTTATTTTTTACAATTTTTAGATAAATTAAAGTACTACCTATTTGATCCAAAATTTGTCAAGTGCTAATGGAGATAAAAAAGAATTACTGTAGTCAAAGCCAAAAAAACATGCTGATTGAAGTATTACGGCAGGATCAACAGCTCGTCTCTGGTAAATTTACTGGAAAATTTCACAATAGTATTTTTCAGCCAATTAAAGGCCTGTATTTTGTAGCGTTACTATATCAACTAAGAAAATTTCCGGAAATTTTTCTCTTCCTTGGTGTAAGGAGCATGAAATTGCACTGGAAATTTTTTGACATTTATAAATAAAATGACATTTATATTTAACTTCAAATTTATTCTATCATAATTTAATAAGTACAAATCATTTATAAATAATTATTTACCAAGTATGTACTTTTAGTAGTTTTAATTAAAGCGTCCAAATGTTGCTGAAATTCCTCAGCCACGTCTTCTTTTCTTAATGGGGAATAAACAAGCACACATTCACTAAAATTTATAAAATGTCTATGTTTCAAAAAATAAATGTAGTACTTTGAAACAATCTTATTCTGCTGTGATCCACGAAGAGCTCCATATTTCTTACACACAAGAAGCAAATGATTTTTAATAATCCCAAACAAGTTTGGCGAATANTCATTCTCTTTCAAATCTAAAGATGCATATTAATATTTACTGTAGTATTTCTTCAAATACAAATACAGGGTGTTTTTAAATGAAGTAGCAAAAATGGTACCAATGAATGTAGAGACAAAAATAAGAGGATTGAAGTAAAAATGCCTTATATGAAAGTTGAACCCCTGAGGCGATATACTCTTTTATAGGAGGGGATTGAAATTCACATTTTATTTTTTTTTTCTTTAACATGAGGAATGCTAGAGACACGAAACTTAGTATGAGCATCTTACTAATAAAGAGACAACTTTTCAATATTTGTTCGATCATTGGCGTATTTTATAAAGGAGTAAATAGTCAATCCCATTGCAATATTTTATTAGACATTTTTTATATGAGGCAAATTATTTATTTAAAAATATTTATTGGAAAGATTTATTGCGTAACTTTTTTACCTTTTGTAATTTTTCGATAAAACCAATAGTTTTCTAGTAAAAAAATTAGATGCGTCATCGTTCACTAAACGGGTAATTGCGAAAATTTTTAAAAATAAAGTAGGCGGATGTCAACAAATAAATTGTTATTTATCATAGGCGGACTTCAGGGGTCTGTAACTCCGAAAGAAGGGGCCACTTGGCAAAAATAAAAAATACGGGTCCTCTAAATTTGTTTTAAGAATCTGTGACCAAATTTTGTTGCATAAATTTCGGGACACCCTGTATACAGGGTGTATTAAAATGGAGGGGTACAAATGATACCAGAAATTCCTTGGATGAATATGAGTCGATTTAACCCAAGTCGCATAATAAAAAAGATACAGGGTGACAAAGTGAACAATAAAAAATTGTTTTTCCTTAATAATTTCTATAATTTCAGTTAGAAATGTTTCAAATTTTCAACAGGGAGGTATTTTAGTGATGGGAAAAATAATATAATAATGATTTTTGAGTACGAGACGGCCTTTACAGGCAACGTTATGCATTGAATATTCAGTAACTTTTTTGCTAACCTCCGTATACAGCTTTTAGTAACAAAATATGAAATATTGGACTTTTTTTAACAAAAAAGATATACTTGTTGAAAATGGCTAAAGGAGGATTTTAAATTTCATAAATTAGTGTTACGGATTTATACTTCCACGAATACCAAGGTTAGAGTTGCTTAAATAAATAAAAACATCGAGTGGGTAAATATCATTTCATAATACTCGTAATTTGCAATTTTGAAGTATTAGCTTAAAGTGTTAATTGATTTTAGTCACTATTTACCTGCGTCCTAGATATTAAATAGTTTTGGAATTGAATAAAATAACAAATTATGTATACTAATGTCGAGTATGTCGATATGTTGCAAGTATTTTGTGAATATTACAAGAACTGTGCTGCTGCTGTAACACTTTCACGTACTACGATTTGGAAAATTGCGAATGATAATCTTTTATACCTCTACTATCTACAACCTGTGCAGGAACCGACTGCTGCTGAGTTACCCAACAGGATAGATTTTTGACGATGGTATATTAACATTTCAAGGGAAAACAGAAATATTTTATCCAGTATTTTCTTAGGTGATGAAGCATCATTTCAAAGACATGGTTTAGGGAACCATCACAATAATCGCCCATGGTCTGACGAAAATTCTCACCAAGTTTGGACATCCAGATTTCAACATAATTTTAGTTTGAGTGTATGGACAGGAATCGTAGAAGATTATCTTATTGGTCCGTTTATTCTTCCTCGGCGTCTCCACGGAGCCGAATATTTGAGATTTTTAAATGAGCAACTCTTAATATTGCTGGGAGGTGAATAGGTCGAGGGATGCACCAGTCAAATGGCCTGCGCGTTCACCGGATCTCACACCCATAGACTATTTTTATGAGGTCACTTAAAAAATGTTGTTTATTCCAACCCTATTGATAGTGTGGAGATGCTTCGTCAAAGAATTTTTGCAGCAGCTGTGGAAGTAAAGAACGACATACATTTTTTTTCAAGAATTCGTCGTAATTTTAATCGAAGAAATAGACTATGCTTACAGGAAAATGGAAATTACTTTGAAAATATTCTTTAAAAAATCTTGCTTTTTTATTGTCAGTCAATTGTTTCTCTTAAATTATCTATTGACTGTTGTTAAATGACTTGGTTTTAGTTGCTTTGCTCTTTTTTCTAATAATTAAGTGTTATTAAACTAACAATAAATAAGTATTTTGCATCATTTTTTCACCTGAACTGTTACTTCATGAGATTTCTTTAATGCAGGGTTTAAATAATTTCATATCTACAAGAAAATGTGTTTTTTAATAATAACACCAAAAAAACAATTAAGTGTATTAAGTGTATTCACATATACTAAAATAATACGCAAAAAGAGTAAATTTAAAACGGGAAAAATAATGTTGTCTCAGTCGATTCCTGCGCCCTCTTTTGGTCGAATTTTAAAATACAGATAAACAACTAATACGTACTGTGAGGCAATACGTTCTGAATTTATTAACAAAAGTGTCTGTTTGTACCTTGGTATTCGTGGAGGTATAAATCCGTAACACTAATTTTATTAAATTAAAAATATCTCCTCAACAGTTGGCTTTAGCCATTTTCAATAGGTAGATATATCTTTTTTGTTAAAAAGGTCCAATATTTCATATTTTATTACTAAAAGCTGTATACGGGGGTTGGCAAAAAAGTTATTACTTATTCAATGCATAACGTTGCCTGCAGAGGGCACTTCGTACTCGACACTCAAAAATCATTATTATATTATTTTTCCCATCATCAAATAAACCTCTCTGTTGAAAATTTGAAACGTTTCTGACTACAATTATAGAAATTATTAAGGAAAAACTATTTTTTATTTTTCATTTTGATATCCTGTATCTTTTTATTATGCGACTTGGGATATAGGTATGTTAATTTAAATCGACTTATTTTCACCCAAGGAATCTCTGGTATCTTTTGTGTCCCTCCATTTAAATACACCCTGTTTATTCAAGTCAACCAAAATCTATTAAATAACACAGCCACACAAATAAAAGTTGTCTGTACTTTTCATGTGACATACGTTATCCGCAGTATTTTTGCCTCCTGTTCACGAATCCGGTGTTAAAATTGAGCTATCACATCATAGGAATTTCCTAACCTTAAAGACAGGCCAAAAATAGCAAAAATTCACGAAAAAGTGCTAGGAAAAATACAATTGTTCTATATTCAAATGTTCATTTATATGGTTAAGACCCCGTCGAACGTGAATCCGCGGTCAGAATTGATGCTTCTTTTCCTAACCTCAAAAAAAAAAAAACGAGTCAAATAAGGTCAGATATCACAAATTTTCAAAAAATAACAGATTCGCGCCAAATTTGGTATACGGGGGATTTCGGGGTCGCTGATCACGAATTCGAGGTCAATTCCGGTTTCAACACTACATTTGAAATCTATTCCGTACTCATTGTTTCCAATTTCTGTTTGTCCTTACTTCTAATCTACCAGCTCTTCACAAATATGACTTGAATGAGTACTAGCATCTTGTTTGGGCCTTCCAAAGGGAGACACTACCCTCTGAAGACAGTTGAATACAAATGTATAAAAATGTACCTTTTTTTAATTCTTCCTGGATTGTTGTATTTCTTCACCATATGTGTCTTCAAATGTTCGTTTTATGTGTTTTACGACTTTACATCAAGTTTTTAAACAGTTTTCACCAAAAGTTTGTAGGATGCAAAATTTTTAACGCTCTCTCGCTGCCAATTTCAAAATTAACTAACTTTTTGTTTCCCGGTATGTTTCCTAGTCACCGCAGATGTTTTAAATTTACACTGCACTCTTTTTATAATGCTATTGACAATAATTTTGAGAACTAACGAAAAAATCAATTTAATTTTCTTAATATTCTCTTTAATTCCTATTTCCTTCAAATTTTGATTTCATGTGTTGATTTTTTAATTTGTTCAGTTGAACCCCCTTCATATAGACAACTTACAATGACATTGTACCTTGACAGTTGACACTGTTGAAATCTATTCCTTTATTCTCTCAATTTTATTTTCAATTCATATAATTATTATTACAATTCGCCAAGCTAAACAAGTACTTATTCTACTGAGTGTGCAGCGATTTCCATACATTTCAATATATTTTCATAAGACTTGAATATTAAAAATAAATATAAAGAGGGGTTACACTAAACCCTAAAAAGGTAAACATCTTGTAGAATTGCGGTCGGTCAGGATCAGTAGCACTGAGCGAAAACAGCCAAACTACAATGTCTGATACGAGGGAACAAATGTATGGGTCTGCTTTCATATTTAAAAAAATAATAAAAATGAAAGAAAATGCAGAATGAAGGGAAGAAGAAAGAGACAACAAATTAGAACGAGAAAAGCAGTGGGAAGCAAAATTAGAACAATGAGATAAAGAAAGGGACAAAAAATTAGAACAACGTTTACAACAGTTACAAAAAAAAACATGCAAAAGAAGTACAAAATTTGCAGATGCAGCTAAACAAAGATTGAAGTAGAAAAATCACAAAACGAGAAGGAAAACTAGATGAAACAGGAAATATCAAAAGAAGTAGATATCGAGATGGAAGAATAAAAAAATAACTAAGAGAAATTGCAGCCAATTTGGAAATAAAGTTAGAACGAAATGACGAAAAAATAGAAGAATAACAAAGATTCGGGAAATCGGAACGACGTATAAGGAAAGAAAGTGTGCCAATTGTTATAAAAACATATAAATGTAGGGGGGAAGATATGAAATTTTATGGAGACAACAGAATACTTCCAGTCATCTACATAAAGCGAATGAAAGAATAGACTACTGGGCACGGATGGAAAAATAACCAGAGAACAGTATGCCATGAAGAAAATAAATATAGCAAAATATTTAGAACTACTAATGATGGAAGGCAACACAATAAAATACATTGCAAGACATTTTGTTGACGAAGATGTGATTGCGATTCAGGAAACTAAACAATATTACTGCAATAATGAGGAAGTTGCATCAAAATTCATTTAAAGTGCAGAAAATTACTATAAAAGTATGTTTCTATATGTAAAACCTCTTTAAACTGAATAATTAATATGTAATTAATTATAGAAATATTGAATATAATTAGGTGGGCGAAAACGATCTCTAATTGGTGAAGCAATTTGTGACGTCATAATCCGGTATATGACATCATAAGAGTAACTAAATAAGAGGTTTTTATTGGATAGGGCGGAGCGCATGCATTCACTGAGTACATCTCGCGTTGTTGTGGCAAAACATAGTCCTTTATAGAAATTGTTAAACAGAAATCTGCAACCACAGATCGACTCTGTATTTCCAATCTTTAAATCAACAGAAATAGAATGTTTGAGGTTATAGTTTATACCTATTCAGGTAGGTTGTCACGTTTTGTGCATTAATAAATTTGTTTTGTTTTAGATTAATGTAATAAGGAATTTATAGAATCGATCATCTGAACTGCCTTACTGTATTTTTATTCGTTTTTTTTATCCAAAATGAGTTTACCTGGTAGAACTAAACGTCAATGTTGTGCTCCAAATTGCAAAAGCACTTACTATATGAAAGTGTATAAATTGTGTAATGCGTCCTGTAGAAATAAAAGTTTTTTTCAGAATTTCAAAAGACAGACAATTACTGGGGATAGAATCAGTTCGAAATTTATGTAAATCAGACTTTACTCTGACAAACACATAATAAGAATAGTCTCAACAGAAGTGTTGTTCCGAGTTTATTTTTAGGATCGACTACAAGTTTACCTATTAATTGTAATAATATCACCTCAGAATCCTCGGATAGTATTGAATATTTAACAAAACAATTTGTTAATGTAACATTACAGAATTTTCAGAGTATGAGCTGCCAAACTTCAATTTCGGATGATTTTTCACCTCCACCTTTTAAAAAACCGAAATACACGTATTCAAAATTGTCATTTTCTATAAGGACTACTGTGAGCACCAGTGCCATTACTGAGATTACTGGTAGCAAGTTGAATGAAGCGGAATCAAATACTGGTCATATAAGTACCTCACTTAATAGCTCATCATTTTGTCAAAGCCTTACATCTTTTCAGTCAAATAATAAATAAAGAACTTTTTAAAAATTTTGAATGTTAAGAAAATATCTCAACTTTCAGACAAACATAAAATAATGTATTATCTAGATCGTCAACAGAAAATTCAGATTTTGAAATTAAAAAGGAAACTATTAAAATGTAAAAATAATTTGTCTCATGTTCGTAATATTACCTATTCTAATTTACTTACAAAATTAAGTCAACATCTTGATCTACTTAGTACGAGTAAAATTTATTGAGTTACAAATTAAAAATTGCGAAAAGAAATGACCTATCTATAATTCAGAAAATAAAACACTTACTTTAGCAATTTACATACGTGGGCTGCAGGTTTTTACAGACATTTTTATTTATTTAGGCCAAATACCTTTAGATGTTGGAATAAATTAAAAGTTGTTACGGAAATTATCAGAACGTGTTAGTAAAATGATTACAAGAGATAAAGTTTGTTGTTTAGTATTTGATGAAATAGCTCTGTCTGTTGGTTTAAATTATGACACTTGTAAAGATCAAGTAACGGGATATGTCGATTTTGGGTCCCTGGGCAGACAAAATGATGCAGCAAACCATGTTCTAGTGTTTTTGGTGCAAGATATTAGTAAACATTGGAAGCAACCTATTGCGTATTATTTCACAAAAGACGTTATAAAAACAAAGGTCCTAAAAATTTTTTAATTGAAATAATTTCAGCATTACAGTCTTGCGGAATAAAAATAATTTGTACCAGTTTGTGATCAAGGTTCCACTAACAGATCAGCTATCAAACAGTTAGTTTCCGAGTCATCGGTTGGACTATAGCTCTTGGGTACCTGGCATATCTCCGTCAAAAATGAATATAAAAATCTAAAATTTTAGGGGTGTATTCTAGATGGGGAGACCTAAGAGCGCACGTAATTTCAATTCACCCCTTCCACCCTAGGGGGTGCAGAGGGGGTGAAGGATGGTTTTTTTGGACGTACCCTATTTATTTTGCGATTTTTGGATTCTACGCGTAAAAAAAACTACCCCCCGAATCGCGTTCTTGTGGGTACGTCTAAAAACCACCCCTCACCCCCTCCGCACCTCCTAGGGTGGAAGGGGTGAGTCAGGGGTCTGGGCCATAACTTTGTTCAGAATAGACGAAAAAAACCTTAAATTTGGTATAGGGGCATAGTGAACGATGATCTACCGATTGCCTATATCAGCTGTACCGTCGCCGCCCCCGGGGCGGCAACCACGTCAGGGGCGGCGAAAACATGCAGATACATCTGTTTCGCCGAACTCATCGTGTTCTACGTCTCGAGTTATCCCTGTAGCCCAAATTTCAGATTTTTATTCCAAAAAGGGTGAAATTTTTGGACTTTATCGTTTTTTTTATGATTACGGCTCCGGGGTCTGGTCCGTAACTTTGTTCAGAATTAACGAAAAAATCTGAAATTTGGTATAAGGGCATAGTGACCGATAATCTACCGATTGCCTTTATCAGCTATACCGTCGCCGCCCCCGGGGGCGGCGACAATGTCGGGGGCGGCGAAAACATGCAGATACATCTGTTTCGTCAATCTCATCGTGTTCTACGCCTCCAGTTACCCCTGTGGCTCAAAATTTCTGATTTTTATTCCGAAAAGGGTAGTAACAAATTTTTGAACATAGTCGTTTTTTTCGAGGATTACGGCTCCGGGGTCTGGCCCATAATTTTGTTCAGAATTAACGAAAAAATCTGAAATTTGGTATGGGGGCATAGTGAACGATGATCTACCGATTGCCTATATCAGCTATACCGTCGCCGCCCCCGGGGGCGGAAACCACGTCGGGGAGCGGTGAAAGCATGCAGATACGTCTTTTTCGGCAATCTCATCGTGTTCTACGCCTCAAATTTCAGAATATTATTCGAAAAACAGGAGTTAAAAATTTTTGGACTTGGAATTTCATAGTTCTTTTTTATTGTTTAACTGGAAATAAATAATACTTTCATGTGTTTTTTTTTAATATCTTTTATTTGAAAAATGACTTATTTTGAAAGCAATAATGTATATACATACATACATTTTTTCGAAATTTATTACGTACTGTAAAAAATTAAACCAATGTTGTGTGCGAATTGTACTCAAGTAACATTCTTGCAAGACTTGCAAATATCACTTTTCAGTATAGTCCAGTCGACAGAGACCGAAGAGTTACTGTACCGAACCTCTACCAACTGGACAAATAAAGGTAGTTTATTCTCGTGACATTTTCAGATTTTTTTTATTTTCTGGACACCCCGTACATGATTTGTTAAGTTTCACCATGGCAACCTCATTTTAAATTCAAGCAAAACTTTTTTATGAAATAATAAATAATTTTTATGAAATAATAATTATGAAAAATACATAGAAAATTTTTTCAGGAGACTGATGAGCGAAATTTTTATAGTCTGTTTAGAAATGAAAGAGAGTAATAAAAGCTTATTATGTATGCAAATCGTAAATAAATGTAGTACTGTTGCTTATATTCAATATTTTTATATTATGTATT